>NW_017307236.1:638243-640352 GCF_000935625.1 Nanorana parkeri | reverse complement strand
CCCCCGCCTACCCCTTGCATCATCCCCCCCTGCTTTATAATTACTGCTACTCTCCTCTGTCTGTCAAACAAGAGTGAAGGAGAAGAGATCTTCCATCAACAGCACCAGGAAAATGGCCGCCAAGAAACAACTTGCACCAGTTTTTTGGGGCAGCTTAACTGCCACAGAAAACCTTTATATATACAAACAGGTTACTGGGGTGAAAGAGAGACTTCTGATTACAATCATTTCCCACTGAGACCAGAATGATAAATCTCCACACCGGGGGCGGGCTTAGTCCATTCTATACATGTAAAGCGGAGGATGCGGTCACAAGTTCTCTCAAACACTGATTGGTTCACGGACAACATTCTGTCTCTTCACCACGTAGATCTTCTGTCCGGAGATGGTGACGCAGTACGAGTGCTCGCCGAACACAACTGTGCGGGGGAAGGGAGGGAGAGAACAAGGACGGGGTGTTATCATCATATCATACTAAAGGTAACCCCCGGCCCCAGTTATCAGCACGCGCATACTCACTGCTCATGCGTTTAAATGGTATCTGGTCCCCCAGACAGCGGAAGCTGCAAGCCGCGGTCACCATCTCCCGGATCACACCCGCCAAATTCTCATCGTTCTCCAGGTCGCCGGAACTCTGCAGGGAGAGGAGAGGTCACCCCCAAATTATATAGGGATACACCGATACGAGTCTCAGTGCCGATACCGAGTCTTGGGGCGAGTACTCACCCAAATACTCCGATACTTATCCCGATAATTGAACTACTGGTCAAAGGGAGATCATCTGGCCGGCAGTGTCACCGGGGAACTACGGAGCCGGCCAATCAGGAAGCTGGGCCTCGGGGAAGTTGGCTCCATGCGGATTGGCGGGGAAGCCATTTTCCCCAGCCAATCAAGATGGAGCTGGCCAAACAGAAGGGAGCCAGCTTCCCGGCCAATCATGAAGCTGGGCCACCGGTAATGACCCGCCTCCCTGACTGGCAGGGAAGCTGGCTCCATGCCGATTGGCTGGAAATCCGACTTCCTGGCCAAACAGCATGAAGACGGCTTCCTGGCCAATCGAGAAGCCAGGCAGCGGGTAATGACACGCAGCCCAGCTTCCTGATTGCCCGGGAAGCCGGCTCCATGCTACCGATGTCAGTACACGGTATCGGCGAGTACGGAAATATCAAATGTCGGTACTCGTGATTGATAACGAAATACCATTATCAGAGTATCCCTAATATTATATATACACCCCATATTCTCCCCAATATATGACATTCTAGGCAGCTTTACGGCAAGAGACGCGCCAGCCAGGGGCGACCCCATAATAAGGCAGGAGGATCCTCACCGGGGGAGGGGTAGAAGCATGAATAACTAGCTTTCTCGAAGGCGTTTCGCTGGTCATCCAACCAGCTTTCTCAATTCTGAATGGACAAAGCTGGTCAGATGACCACTGAAATGCCTTCGAGAAAAATACAGCAGGTCCAGTTGCCTCGATTTATTTCCATACTCCGAGGTTCCTGCACTTCTAACCTGCAACACCGCGCTTTTTTGTTACAGTCTATGTGCCATCTGGAGAGATTTCTCATTACTTCCTGTCCTAACAGGGAGTGAGAGAAAATCTTTCCAACAAAGACATACACTGCACCCCCCTCCCCCCATCCCATCCAAAACGTAACACACTTACTGCTAACACGCCGTCCTCGCTCATCACCAAGTACCCCAACTGATCCGGAATCCGCTCCAGACCCTGCGTGAGTGTGGAGGTCTGAGGGAGGAGAGAAATCAGATTACAGAATAAATACGTGGAATTATCCCATTTTCGGTCACTGACGCATTCCGCAGCCTGTTACAGGGACCGAAGACTGCCGAGTGGTAGTTGTGCGGTGTCAAGCAGCATTGTAAATGGAACTCCAGTGCCGGGCCGCGCGCCACCAGGAGAGAAGAAACAGACAGCGAACGTTGTAGTTTTTTTTTAGCACACTGGCTATCAGTGAAGGGCCCTGGTACACTGCTGGTCAGGGAAGGCCTGGGGGCCAGTGAAGGGCCCTAGCACCCCGGGGGCCAGCAGGGAAAAAAGCATACAAACAATATCCCATAACATGCACATGAAAGGGCAGCTATGGC
>NW_017307236.1:627322-638233 GCF_000935625.1 Nanorana parkeri | reverse complement strand
GCAGAATCCAGAAAACTGGAAAGCTGGGGCAGCAAACAGGGGGCGGGCTGAATGTGTAGGAAAGGTGACCTGACAAGGAGGAAGCAGCTCACAAAGTGAGTCCCAGGGTCATCAGATGGATTATGTAGTAATATTTTAGGGTATAACTACACTATAAAATAATCCCTGGTGACGCTGCCATGTAGGTCCTCGTTCGGGCAATTCCTGATATAGGGTGACAATGCTCTGGCCCTGTCTACCAATTGTGCTCCTGCGTTGTCACACAGGCTTCCCATGGAGACTACAAGTGGCTGTTTCAAAACACATTGCACAGACATGGTCCACTGTGGTCACCATCAGGAAACCAGCCATAAAAAATGTCATGCAGCCATTTCTGGAGTGCATGTAGACCGGAAGTGGATGCAAAGGGGATGCAGGAGATCAGCAGTTCTGAAAGGTAACACAGGATAAAAGGAAGCTGGGAAGAAGAATGTAATAGACACAGTCGCGGCCGTTTATGATACTCTGTGCTGCAGCAAACGTAACTGTCATTAATTTGGGGTTTACATCTACTTTAAAAGAAACACAACACTGTATACGCATCACATGACCACTCACCATGTCTGCTTCTCCTACACCCGGCTACTTCCTCCTTCACTCCCAGCCCCGCCTCCTTTCTTTATAGTCAAACCGTGCCACTCCTCTTCCTATAGGTTAATTCCCCGGCCAGTTCTTCATTCCTGCGTCCTGAGCGGTCAGGCACTCTGTCAATCAAGTCACCAGTCCCACTCGCGTTTCTGTTAGGCGGGGGAAACGACACATATTGGTGCTTCTTGTTTCTGATTCGCTTTTATGTCTGTCAGTTTCTCTCTGTCACCTATTAGCTTTCTGATTGGTTGGCTGTATAGTACTGAGGGCTGTCCTCGCTCTGGTGTCCCTGCGTGGTCAAGAAGAACAATGAGCGTCTGTTACGTGTGAGAGTTTCTGCTCGCTGCTTTTGTTCGCTTATTGTTGTAGCCCATCAATGTATCATCGTAGTTTAAACGGCGGTTCCATAGTGTATGTTCTAGTCCTGTTTATGCGAGGTTCTGTTCCGCCATCTTTTCGAAGACCGAGGCACTGTCTTGGAATTGGCGCACGTAATATGGCGGTGATATGGAGACATATGAAAGCAGGCCTCCCTTGTTCAAATTGCAAACAATTTTTATTTAACTTTTTTTTTAAATTAACCATGGGGGGGGGGGGGGGCAGGACGTCTTAAGACGCCCACCCGCTCTGAGCAGACTTCCGTCCGGCCGTTCACGAATGGCGGCTCAGAGGAGACGAGGGACTCAAAAAGTTTCACTAGAATATAACGTAAGGTTTTCAAAATAAAACACAGATGAACAAAAGTACATTGAAGGATAATATCTGTCATACATGTGATGGGGATATGAGTGGAGAATGCTGCATGACACTTAGGCCTTGTTCACACCAAGCGCGGAGCAGATCCAGAGCAGAGCAGGTGCAGACCGGATCAAAACTGCGTCCAATGTATTCCAATGGTATTTTGACCTCCAGTTCACATCACAGCGTACGGATCCAGACCAGATCCAGAGCAGGTGAAAAAACTGCGGCAAGCCCTATTTTACCTGCTCTGGATCTGCTCTGGAACGCATCTAAAACGCAAAAATGCATAAAAAACGCATGCAAGTGCCTGAAAGCCCATGTTAAACTTTTTTTTTTTACCAAAACCGGCCCTAAACGCATCCAAAACGCGGCACAACCCACTGCACTGCGTGTGCAGAAACCTGACCGGATCTGGTCTGCATTTGGTGTGAACAAGGCCTTAGGGGTCTATTTATATTCAGTGCGCAGAGCCAATCACCTGTGCCTATAGAGGCAAAAACAAATATTATTAGTATTTTTATATTTATAAAATTAAAAAAAAGAAATGGAGGACGCAGAGTCCTCAGATACAGAGTCCTGCATCTCTTTTTCTGCAGCCTCTGTTATGAATGAACAGGAATCCTCTATACTGAGTGCTCCTGTCCATTCGTAACCTGAGGATATAGTATCAGTTACTATGTCCACAATCATGAATGAACAGGAAGGGATGTAGAGCACTTCCTGTTCATTCATAACTGGGGACCCAGTAAACATACCATGTCCTAAATTATTTACAAGCAATCAGCTAATCGGTGACTGTTTGTATAACGCTCTCCATCCTGACAGCTCACTGCTCCCCGCTCTCCATCCTGACTCTACACCCACTGGCGGAACTACCAGGGTGGGCGGCTGTGCGGGGCTGGAGAGGCTGTCACTTGTCCAGCAGAATGTGCTGCAGGCACCGCCAGGCAGCACATTCTGCTGTACGGGAGTATAATGTAGTGCTGGGACTTGTGGTCCTGCATAGCTGGTGGTATTCTGCGTTGTGCTTGCTGGGGACCTCGGCAGCCTTCCTGTTAACCACACGGTGCCATGATGGTGTTAAGGTTCTAGTTACGCCACTGTGTCCACCTGTCACAGGAGGCTGAGCGGGGCGGTGCCGGAGGAGAGCGCGATCTTCTCTGACAGCTCACTGCTCCTCGCTCTCCATCCTGACTCTCCACCTGTCACAGTTGGGATATGGGTCTCTGCAACGCAATGGACGGCAGGGCTCTGCAACAGAATGGACGCGGGGCTCTGCAACGCAATGGACGCGGGGCTCTGCAACGCAATGGACGCGGGGCTCTGCAACGCAATGGGATATGGGTCTCTGCAACGCAATGGACGGCGGGGCTCTGCAACGCAATGGATGGCAGGGCTCTGCAACAGAATGGACGCGGGGCTCAGCAACGCAATGGACGTGGGGCTCTGCAACGCAATGGGATATGGGTCTCTGCAACGCAATAGACGGCGGGGCTCTGCAACGCAATGGACGCGGGGCTCTGCAACGCAATGGGATATGGGTCTCTGCAACGCAATAGACGGCGGGGCTCCGCAACGCAATGGACGCGGGGCTCTGCAACGCAATGGACGCGGGGCTCTGCAAAGCAATGGACACGGGAATAGAGTCAGGACTCTGGACTATTTAACTATTAAATTAATTATTTGATACATATTAGTTATTTAATCAATTATTAAATACTGATTATTTCATTAAATCGAACATTTTCTGCTGTCCTGATCCAGACATCTTTTTCCAGTGCACATTTCTACAGGCATCAAATTTATTAGCAAAATCACTAATTCTGTCCGTCTGCACAGCATCCCTCAGGGAGTGGAAGCATGTCATCTCCCACATTTTCAACATGAAAAACTCTGGACTGGTTGCACAGAGGTCAGTGTAATATATGTAAACATACTCACCTCCCTCCAGTACAGAGACTTTACAGCCTGGAATTCCTTTCAGTCCCGGAATGCAAGCACCGGCACGCTTCTCGTCAGGGTCACGGAGATCAAACAATGTAGAGGCGAGCAGTGCAGGACTGCTCTCTGATAGATTTCTCAGCACAGGAAGAAGGTCCGTCCTTGCTTCCCTTCCCCTGCCGGCTGGCGCCCCCCGCATCTTTGCGTCCGGGGCCGGAACACCGTCGCCCCCCCCCCCGGTTGTTACGCCACTGGTCACAGGAGGCTGAGTGGGGCGGTGGAGAGTTCTGCCTCCTGTGACAGCTGTCTGCTCCCTTTGGATACCCTCTGCCGACATGGGCGGGGGAGAGCAGCGGGCATCAAAGGGGACATAGACCGACGTCCAGTACCACTTTCGTCCGAAATGTTTCGGCGGACGATATTTCGGTGCATGCCTAGTTTTCATGGTATGAGACTATGTGGAGTTTTTAATTGGAGGAAATGTAAACAACGCGGAGGATATATAAAGCTAAACTGAGATATAAAGACGATACATTGTAATATATTCCTGGAAGAGATTTTCTTTTATTAGCTGAAGAGGTCACATCATATGTTGCAGGAAATTTATGACAGCGACACTGGGGATAAGTCAAGCTCTCTTGGTCTGGGAACATAACCGCGTTATCTATCTCCGGTGAGCATCTGAGAGCTCAGGCGTTGGCACAGCGCGGCCTAGTTAATTCACATGAAGGTGTTTTTGAAGATCAGGAGACAGTGATACTGCCAGAAATCAAGTAAGCCGAGAACTTCCTGTGCCGCACCCTAATCAGTTACTTTTTAAAGGTGACATAAGCCCCCCTGTATCTTTTATGTAGATGATGAGGGTGTGGCTTGTTGCAGGGTGACAACGTTGCTTCCCCATAGATACAGTACAGTGAGTAAGCGTTGTAGCCCTAGGACAGGAAGTAAAGTAAAGCAGCCACCAAATGTAAGGTTGGTTGAGCTGTAATATATTGCAGTTTTGTTCTTGGGTTTGGATACACACTAAAAACTGGTACAGCAGTAATGTAGGTGTAGTGACCCTTCAGTATAGTTGCTGTATACAATTGATGGTACACATGGAGGATGGGGAAGGGAAGCTGGTGGTGTTCTGCTTTATACAATTGATGGTACACATGGAGGATGGGGAAGGGAAGCTGGTGGTGTTCTGCTTTATACAATTGATGGTACACATGGAGGATGGGGAAGGGAAGCTGGTGGTGTTCTGCTTTATACAATTGGTGGTACACATGGAGGATGGACATCCCAGGAATAATGTCTTTGTGACTCGGGGGTTGAGGTGCTTAGGGAATGAGCCTCCTCAGGAGACAGAGGACAGCCACTAGGCAGAGGTAGATAAGGAGAAGGACAGCGAAGCAGAGGTAGCACACAGTTGTGATCCAGAAGGCGTAGAGGTAAAGGACTCGGTTACATCTCTTCGGGTCTGTTGGTGAATCCCACGGCTCACTGTACAGGGAATAGACCCAGACATTGCCTGCAGAGAAGAGGAAGGATCAGAATGACTGCCTGTGCTACCGGATCTGGCATTTCCTGCTCACTCTTCTGTCTGCCTGCCCTGCACTCTCTCTTCTGCCTGCCCTCTCTTCTGACTGCCCTGTACCCTATTCTGCCTGCCTGCCCAGCACTCTCTCTTCTGCCTGCCCTGTACTCTCTCTTCTGCCTGACCTGTAACCTATTCTGTCTGCCTGTCCTGCATCCTCTTCTGTCTGCCTGCCCTGCACTCTCCTCTGTCTGCCTGCCCAGCACTCTCCTCTGTCTGCCTGCCCAGCACTCTCCTCTGTCTGCCTGCCCCGCACTCTCCTCTGTCTGCCTGCCCAGCACTCTCCTCTGTCTGCCTGCCCAGCACTCTCCTCTGTCTGCCTGCCCAGCACTCTCCTCTGTCTGCCTGCCCAGCACTCTCCTCTGTCTGCCTGCCTGCCCTGCACACTCCTCTGTCTGCCTGCCCTGCACACTCCTCTGTCTGCCTGCCCAGCACTCTCCTCTGCCTGCCCAGCACTCTCCTCTGCCTGCCCAGCACTCTCCTCTGCCTGCCCTGCACACTCCTCTGTCTGCCTGCCCTGCACTCTCTTCTGTGTCTGTCCCTCTCTCCTCTGTGTGATTGCTTGCATTCTCCTCGCTGTGACGGCCTCCGCTCTCCTCTGTGTGACTGCAATCTCCTATCAGGATATCTTCATGAACACCATCACTCTATCTCATGCAGCAATCATCACTGCACACTATCTTCTCATGTCACAAGATTACCCTGCAACAACGATTATAAAACTGTCTTTTCCTATAAGAAACATCATGAAACGTCTTACACACTGTCCTCCATATCTGTTCCAGTCTGTACTCTGGGAACACTCTTCCTTGCCTCCTCTGGTTTCTGGTCTCTCACCAGATTTTTAGTAAACAAGAACCCTCTTCCCATTGTCCATCTACTCTGTGTAACACCCCTACATACAACCCCCTCCCCATCTCTTGTTCTGTATATAACATCTGGCATGGCTCTGGGGGACATTTACCTGCTATGAAGAAGGCAAACATGAAGACAAGCATCAGTCCTTGAGCAGAGAGAGTGGCCAGACTGGCCGTTGGGGGTTCCTGTCCATCCCCACATGGGAGGCAGGTCAGACAGAGAAACAGGATGCACGTCACCCCTGAAATGATCAGGTAGTAGGGTATCAGGTACTGTCCAGGACAGTCATTGAAGTAGATGGCTCCTGTAAATGAAAACCAACATCAGGATTAGACTTTGCCGTAGGCACCACCTCCACCGGGGACAGGAAACGTATCATCGCAGAACTGGTCAGTTTTTGTGTTTCCTGTACACAGGAGACTCATCACTTGGAACCCGGTGGAAGGAGGCTTAGCCCAGGGCTCTTATCTGCACCCCTTGTTCCTCACCCTTCTTAATGGGGGGAAAGGGGTCTCTTGTCCTTCTTTGCCCACCTGTCCCTTCCTCTTTACGGGCAGGAAGATTTCTGGGACAACTTTTTCACTGCCTGGAGAAGGCCAGTACTGTGAGATGACTTACCTCCTTGGTGAACTGGCCTGGCCTGGCTTGGATCCTTCCTGTCCGCATTGCTGGGGAAGTGAATGGACATCCTTGTATGTCCTAGGCCGGTGGCACGGGCATTGTTCCCTGGAGGAATAATATTTCTTCCTGGGTGCTGCAACTCTTGGTTCTTTAGCTGTTTAGGCGCAGGGGGACTAGCCAAGGCATGCTGGTGCCTCTTCTGGCCTAACCTCCTGAGCGTGAAGACTTTTATGTTGCTCTCCTCAGCACGCACCCCCTGCTATATTCAGGGGGCAGACAGCAGCTCTGGTGGTTGGGTGTCTGCGGCACCAGTGAAATGCAGACTCTTGTCTACCTACTGCCTGTTGGGTAGTCTACTCTCAATGCACATTTTTCCCTCAGAGTTCTCTGGGGCCTGTTGATGACACAGGGCCTCTCGTTGGTGGGCTTTAGGTGTCCTGGCATGGTTGGCCATATATTTAGCCTTGACATGTGTTAATTGTTCTGCATGTTACAGATCCAGGCTCATTCATAGTTGTAGGTCCCTGCTAAAGGGTAAATGAATATCAATGCTGAGATGGGTCAAGTCCTTTTATCAGTTTTTAGATGGAGTGGGAAGGAGTTAGATACTCTGTTGGACATCTCTTGCTCTATGTGTCCCCATTGGGATAATTCACTCTCAGATGTCCTGGTGATCGTTTTCACCAGGACAGAAGGTGATGGGAAATCCAAAAGTTTACAGTTGTCACTGGAACCAGCATAGACTTTTATCATACCATATACCTTGTAATGTGTTTTGTCCCTTACAAATACCGAGGTGAGAAGAGGTTGGTAAAACTAGGAACAGAATGTTGTAGTAAAACACACACATGGGGTACTCACCTATAGCAATGCTGGTTATATTAATCCCAACCAGGATGCACTTTAGTGAAACTAAGGAGAAAACACAGATGGGAAATGTCATGCACACAGCTAGGAGTTCATCCCTTTTCAGCATTTCTGATAAGAACGGCAATAACAATACAAAGCCAAGTTAAAGGAAAATGTATTGACCACAATTATAATAGCCATTGCTCTCTGTGTATCAACTACATGGGACCACCACGGAGTTAAACGCTTCTTCTTCAATAATGAGGTCTGGACACCCCAAAACTATTTTTTTTTTGCAGAGAGTCTTTAATAGGTCTTCAACCTCAATAATTAAGATTAGCCAGGTTGCAATAACATTAATTAACAGGAGAACTAAGGTGAGTGGAAATCACTCATCCTCATAGTTCGAGCCGACGTGTGACAATGAAACTGTAACAGGTCGGCTCAATAGATCGGGAAGTGAGCGAACACATACCGTCGCTCGCTCACTTCTCGATCATCTCCCTGCAAAGTGCGGTCACTGTCAGTCACGGCTCCCTGCAGGGATTCCCTCCCCGCTCCGATCCTCCACCGTTGACTGGAGGAACGGACGGGGGAGGGGGCGGGTACAGCTGGCTCTGCCTCTTGATAGGCAGAGCCAGCTGTCAATCACGCAGCTGGGTGGATCTCGACAGTAATGTCGGGATCCGTCCCGGCTGCGGCGGACTCAGAATACCGCGAGCTGTAGCCTGCTATATACTGAGCCTTGGGTCATGGGAGGACGCTAGTTTATGTCCTCCCGTGACCCTTAAGAGAACTATGGGGAAAAACACCTACCCCATAGTTCTCTTTTAACAACACCGAGAAGCAGAGATCTATCACAAATCCCATCACAACATGTTTATCCAGGCATTGTCCTAAACCTCTTCATGGCCATCGTATAAGCACTAAGTGAGGTATGGCAGGCAGAACACTAACATCTCATCCATTGACAGGTAATAAACTTAGCTGAGATCTGAATAGGGGTCGTAAAACTTTTTAGGTACAAGCCACATGGATACTCTGGAGTCACGTGACCTGTAAAGAACCCTGTTAACAAAGCCACAGATTCCCAAATCCACACATAATCCATAACTCTTGGCCTGTGGGCTCTACATTAATAACAAGAGTATATTCAACTGTGTCAGAAAACATTGGTCACATACATACCATGCACCCCTGTCTTATGAGGTACAAAGGGCTAAAGTCACACATTGCCCCTTCTGAGGAAACCATATGTCAGAGGTATGACATGTTTGGTCTCCATAGAATTGAAATTCTATGCTGTACAACAATCTGTGGGTTATCAGATAGTAGCATGTGATTAAATAAAAATATGTCTGCATTTAGGAAACTGATATTATGGGAGGGCCATGGAATACATCATAAAGCTCTTCAGCCCCCCTGCCTCACACCCTTGGGCCTCTCTGATTGAGTGGGGGCTGGCTCAGTGATGCCCTCTAGAAGGCCACAAAAAGCTGCTGCACAAGGCAGCTGGAGTTCTCCTTTACCATCATGCAAGAACATCTGCCAAGAGATTTGTTTCTAGAGAGACAATCTCAGATCCCCCTTGTGTTTCATTGACTGGACTCTGATGGAACCCATAGAACTGTTGTATTATTTGTCTCTTTTCTGTAACATCTCCTCTTTATTTTTTTCTGCACCATTTTCTTTATTAAAAATGATCCTTTAAAATTGTTAAGCTCATCTCTATGCTCTAAAAGAAACCTTGTGTATGTGAAGAGCACTACCATATTGTAAAACCTGTTATATTCCTGTCTGGAAGGACAGCAAGCACCACAGGCATTGCTTAAGGTGTATTACCACTTTTGCAGCCAATGACTAAAGCGGAGGGAGGGCCTGGGTAATGGCTGGCAGTGGAAACACCGGTCTCAGAGGCCGGTGTATTCACTGCCAGCTAGCTATAACCCGGTGCAGGTAGGAGACCACGGTCTAGACAGAACCACCACTCAGTCCGTGTCTTGACCTCGGTTCACTATTTAGTGAACGCTGCCCTAAAACATGCTTCCAGATATGCAGATGATCTTCTCCGGCCCCTGTTACCACCTCCCACCCATATATAACAGGACTTATTTCATGCTACACCTTTTCTTTGAAATGTCCCCTCTACCTCCCTTAGACTTCCTGCTATATTTCAAGCAGTATATGAAAGCACGCCTCTAATGGAAAACCAATTCAAGTCTTTTCTTATCTTAGTTATCTCTTATATTATTATTTTCAGTACTTACTTGTTGCAGGCTTTGGTAAGAAGGGCTCTTGGATTATCCTCAGCAGAGGGCTTGTGTCACGTTGGCTGTCATCCATGTCGGTGAACTCTTTATTGTCGGGACCTGTTGTTGGGAACGCACACAATTAAAGAACTCCTCATGAATAAGAAGGTTTGCACTACTGTCATCATGATCATCTATTTTTTGTCTGTTTATCTCAGCGATCCCGGGGCTGTGGCCCACAGGCTGAACGCAGGACCTTGCTTGCCTTTACCTGGCTCTTGGAACATTTTCCTTCCACTGACACCAATGATGGGGCACTATTCCTCCCACTGACACCAATGATGGGGAACTATTCCTCCCACTGACACCAATGATGGGGCACTATTCCTCCCACTGACACCAATGATGGGGCACTATTCCTCCCACTGACACCCAGGGCCGAATTTACTCTCCCTGCCGTCCCAATGCGGAAGCAAAATTACATGACAGTTCTTCACTGACCAGCTGGAAAACTCACACAGCGACTCTTTCAGAGCTGCAATCGCAGGGCACAGTTCCAGACTTTCAGGGTAACTTTCCCAGTGTCTAGTCCTCCACACTACTCCTCACCTGCAATCTACCACTTCCTGTCTTCTAAACAGACATCCTCCAGCAGGTGAGTTAACCCTGTTTTGTCCCTTAACCCCTTCATAACTGAGGCCTTTTGTTCAATTTTTTGCACCCATGATATATGATATATTTTTTTTAACTTTACTTTAATTGCTATCACACAGGGGGGCCCACTCATTCACCGGCCCATAGAAGCGAGCCGCCAGAATCGCTTCTACTGTAAAGCCAGCAGTCGGCTTTACAAGTTTAAACAGCCCCGGTGCCAGCGACGTACACTGTACGTCATTGGTCGTGAAGGGGTTAAAGGGACCACAGCCCAAACAGAGGGGACATATAGTGTCCTTCCAGGACCCAGCCCCGACGTCCTGTACATATACAAGTTTTTTGCATGCTGGCTGGCGAGTGTGTTTTACTGTATAAAGCCCTTCCATGTGCACCTTGCTGTAAAGCTGGTGATGAATTGATGAGTGCGTTTGCCATTTGTTCTGCTTGACTGATTTGGTGCTGTGATGCATGGGGGGGCTCTTAGCTGCCGTTGTGATGTGCGGGATCCCTTGTGCATCCCTGTGCCTTTAAGGGAGGTTGGGCTTCCTCCTGGCAAAACTGCACCCAATTTGATCTTTTGCCACGTGTGCTCCAAGATGGAGACTCTCATAGTTTAGAGTTAGGACCGCACTTTTTAGAGGTGCCTCGACGCGGCTGTGCGGCTTTCACATTTTCTGCAGAAGAAGTGTAACCAAACCTCTGTATTTCTGTAACCTTAGCGGTGAGACAAGTTTTTTTGCATGCTGGCTGGCGAGTGTGCTGGGAAAACCTTTTTGCTGTTTTACTGTATAT
>NW_017307236.1:626074-627306 GCF_000935625.1 Nanorana parkeri | reverse complement strand
TGTGCTGTGTCTGGGTTTCAGACCAGCTGAAACCCAGACACAGCACATACAGGACTCAAAACACGGAGTGTCCAGGTGGATCCGGGACAGGTGGCAACCCTAGCTCCACTATAAATCTAAATTCTTGGAGTTCTAGGAACCAGCGGGTAACCCTGGCATTCCGCCCCAACAGATAATATCGGAGCGGTTCTAAGGCCCACTTAATGGCCAAACACTCTGGTTCGACTATGGCACCGGATAATTATTTTTTTATAAAAAAATGTTCCACTTAACTTTATTGCTATCACACAGGAGCTAACATGCCCCTGTGTTTCACAGCAGTACATAAATCCACACTCTCCAGCCTTCTCCAGCCTCCTCTACACTACTCCACACTACTCCTCACCTGCTATCTACCACCCCCCCCAGTCATCACAACCACCCACCCTACTGCCTCCATGGACTGAAGCCCACTCTAAATGTGAACTTCACCCCTTTGTATTAGCACAGCAGCCAGCTGATGGAAAGGGCCGGCAATAACCCTGGTGATGGAAATTCTCAGCTGGCAGTAGGAAGCCACTGGTGTGGCCGGCAGTACGGCGGTACCCGGCTCCTGCTTTGGCATGGAGGTAAGTAGCTTACCAATGATAATTGCCGCCTGGCACACTTAAAGGGACATCGCCTTCATGAAAGCAGCGCGGCGGGATTCCCTATGCATGAAACCCTTTAGAGCTCTCACCCGCTTGCCCTGACCTCGTTCTGAAGGAGATCAAATAATTTGCATGATTCTTGGGAGCGTTGTCACCCACTAGTGTGGCGAGCTGGGCGTGCACGCACCTTTCTCTATATATAGAGGCCGTGGGACTTTTCCGGGTGCTGGAATTAAAGGGACTTGTTACTACTCACCCCTCTTACTGCTGACGAGCTGAACAGAAAGTCCGGAGACTCAGTGTCAGCTGTATGTGACAATTCACTTCCTATACGCCGCGCCGTGTGACTTCTCAGGAAGAGAGAGAGAGAGATGGGGAGATAGCAATGAAGAGTGCGATATGTGCGCGGTCACCGTCATGTGACAACCACCTCACCGACCTGAAGTCACAAGGAAACCATTTATTTGTATCTCATATATACACGTTAGTGTGATCCGCTATCCGTGGACCTGGGTGCTAACAGCCAGACGGGGAGATGTGTACAAACCTCCCCGTGACCCTCTGGCTGGTGTCCCACCCAGCACCTGACAACCAGTGCACAGG
>NW_017307236.1:621192-625997 GCF_000935625.1 Nanorana parkeri | reverse complement strand
GTAGTGTGCACCACCAGCACCTCCCTCCAGCTCTGGCAGTAAAAATGCTATAGACGCCCCCCTGGGCTCAAAGATGACAAAATCACTTCAATCCTTACTCTGCGTGACCACAAACGCACTGCAATTACCCCCACACTATTGCACAACGCACCTAGCATGCAGTACCGTGCACGGGGAGCGGGGCATTTATTTGAATTGGACCCCAACGTACCTCCCGGCCGCTGTGCGCTGCTGCAATGCATGGTACTGCAACACTGCGCCTGCACCGCAACCCAACACACACCGGCAAGGAACCGCGCATTGCACCGCAACCCAACACACAGCGGTAAGGAACCGCGCATTGCACCCCAACCCAGCACACAGCGGTAAGGAACCGCGCATTGCATCGCAACCCAACACACAGCGGCAAGGAACCGCAACCCAACACACAGCGGTAAGGAACCGCGCATTGCACCGTAACCCAACACACAGCGGTAAGGAACCCGCATTGCATTGCAACCCAACACACAGCGGTAAGGAACCGCGCATTGCACCGCAACCCAACACACAGAGGTAAGGAACCGCGCATTGCACCGCAACCCAACACACAGCGGCAAGGAACCGCAACCCAACACACAGCGGTAAGGAACCGCGCATTGCACCGTAACCCAACACACAGCGGTAAGGAACCCGCATTGCACCGCAACCCAACACACAGCGGTAAGGAACCCGCATTGCACCATAACCCAACACACAGCGGTAAGGAACTGCGCATTGCACCGCAACCCAACACACAGCGGTAAGGAACCCGCATTGCATTGCAACCCAACACACAGCAGTAAGGAACCGCGCATTGCACCGTAACCCAACACACAGCGGTAAGGAACCCGCATTGCATTGCAACCCAACACACAGCGGTAAGGAACCGCGCATTGCACCGCAACCCAACACACAGAGGTAAGGAACCGCGCATTGCACCGCAACCCAACACACAGCGGCAAGGAACCGCGCATTGCACCGCAACCCAACACAAAGCGGTAAGGAACCGCGCATTGCACAGCAACCCAACACACAGCGGCAAGGAACCGCACATTGCACCGCAACCCAACACACAGCGGTAAGGAACTGCGCATTGCATTGCTCGGCGGCATATGGCGGCCAGGAGGCGCAATGGGACGCCATTCAGATTCAAATATGAAACAGCAAACATGGGAGAATGCCAAAGTCACGTTCAGAAATGTGCTATTTGGGTAAATGTGACCCGCGAGGTCTCGCTTCATTTTTTATTTACACATCAGACAACAACGGGGGAAAGTTCAATATTCTCTCACTGATTTATAATCAAATCTGAATTTATTTGTTTTATTTCTGAATTTCCAGACATTTTGTCTCTGTACATCTGCGCGTCCCGGATTCTGACTCCGCCGCGTGAGACCGAGGAGAACGCCGAGGGTCATCGAGTTTGTGCTTTTCAAGGATGGGACCTTTAAAAAAATAATAATAATAATTGGAAATGTTTATTTTTATAATAATTACATATTTTGCATCTTGCTAACATTTGTAAAAATCCTTTAAAAAAAAACACTTAAAAATAATACTACTAATATTAATAATTGTAAATTATTCATTGATATAATTTATAAAAAATATTATTTATAGAATAATTGCATATTTAACATCTTGCCAACGCTTGTAATAAAAAATCCTTAAATAAAATTAAAAATAATACTAATAATAATACATTTACATTTTTTTATTTAAATCATTTATATTAATATTATTTGTATAACAACTGCATATTTAGCATCTTGCTAACATTTGTAAAAATCCTTTAAAAAAAAACACTTAAAAATAATACTAATAATAATACATTTACATTTTTTTATTTAAATCATTTATATTAATATTATTTGTATAACAACTGCATATTTAGCATCTTGCTAACATTTGTAAAAATCCTTTAAAAAAAAACACTTAAAAATAATACTAATAATAATACATTTACATTTTTTTATTTAAATCATTTATATTAATATTATTTGTATAATAATTGAATATTTATCATCTTGATAACATTTGTAAGAAAATATTTTTAAAAAAACCTTTAAAAAATAATAATAATAATTGTTAGTCTTGTGACCGATACCAATGCACTGTCATGATTATATCTGCCGGATGATCTTTGGGGACTGATTTGGGGGACTGAAGATCCAGCCAATCAGAAGCACTAGCCAGTCCCCATAGATCAGGTCTCCAATATTCTCTGCAATGCAGCAGATAGGTGCCAAGGCATTAGGTCACATGACTCAGTATAACGAATTCCAGTTTTTACAACACAAAGAAAGTTTATCAGCGGGTCCAGGGCTGGATTTCCCACAAGGTCAACCGAGGCCCGGCCTTGGGGCAGCAGGGAGTAGAGGGGCAGCAGCGAGTAGAGGGGCAGCAGGGGGGTGGAATTCCTATCTCCTGATGCCCGGGACATGCAGTTCCGGGCGCCGGACGGGTCGTTGTTTTCTACATTTAGCCCGGCTTTGGGCAAGCAGAGCTAAATGTACACCGGGGAAGCCACCGCTTGTTTTATACAAGTGACCCCGGCGATGTTGCCGAGATCACTTGTGTGCAGCCTGCATGGGGGGGGGCCCGGGGGACGGGGGGGTTGAGGAACCTGGCATTGGGGCAACAGAGAGAGTAAATCCGGTCCTGAACAGGTCCATACATTTTTAAATAGGTCACCTTCACCGAGTTTTAGGTCGTCTCCCCTTGGAATGTTCAGAACAATTTTGTTGATTGATTGCACTATGAGGTTTGTTTTTTCTTCCTAGGGTGACGGGAGGACGCTAGTTTGTGTCCTCCCGTTACCCTAAGGAGAACTATGGGGAAAAGCCTTAACCCCATAGTTCTCCTTTAACTACCTGGGGGGATTGCTGATCGGAAGATTTAGACTAAGAAGATTTTTTTACTTTTTTTCACATCTTTTTACCATTTGGACTTTTTCTTTTTTGGTCTTTATTATTCAAATACTTCGTATTTCACTCACCTCACAATTTATTGTCACATCATCATTGGGATTTTGAAAGAAAAATATCACTGTGTTTTCAGGTTGATATATTTGGTTGCTTTGTTGCCAATAATATATGTCACATATTTTTGTATAACAATTTGCTTCACTGTTTGGATCTTTGTTGCATTTTCCACTGGGATGTTTCATGTTCTCACATCGATTTATAAATATATCATTTTGACTCACTAAAGGAATCTCACACATTGCCAACGATTAGGATATATTATGTTTCATGGTTCACGGTTTATTACTCACTTAGATTAGGCATGAATTTTTTCCAATAATCTCATTCATTACACCGTTTATTTAGTTCTAAATTTATTTAGTCACCTTTAGCGCTTTTTGTGTTAAAACTCCCAAACAATGTTCAGAACAAGTTTGTAAAAAAAAATCGTTGGAATACTCACATTTATCATTTTCAAAAAATCTTCTTTTGGCAGGTCCCGCAGAGAAAGCCGAACAACCCGTTAATCATCTGGATTAGACACAGCACGACCTGAATACCGCTCGCTACCATAATGGTGGAGAAGAGGATGACGTTAAACTCGACCACGCCCACCGGCAGAGTACAGCGACTCCAGACTTCCCTGTGGAAGAGGTAACTCCGCTCCAAACTGGAAGGAGACAAGAAGGAACCGTGAATGGTCTGTGAGATGGAGGAACACAGTGTAGGCTTGAAGTCATGACCTCAAATATATATCCCCCCGCTGCATTGTACTACATTGGTGATTGGACTCTGAAGGTCCAGATCTGGGTGGGATCTCCAATTCCCTTATCTCAGATTCATTTATAATGACCCCAAGGATAGGGGCGTCCCGAGGCTGGGTGACACCCAGAGCGGTTACCGAGTGTCACCCTGCTGAGACGTCACCACGCATGCGTGTGATGTCACCGCGCATGCCCGTGATGTCACCACGTGCGTGCGTGATGACGTAATCGCGCACGCGCGGCGATCTTCTGATACTGAGAGAGGAGGGGAAATCACAGGGCCCCATAGCAAAATTTTGTATGGGCACTGTGATTTCTAGTTAAGCCCACCTGATAACCCAAACATCCCACCTGAGGGTGACCCTGCAGAGCCCACCATAGACTGCAGGGTCTCAGGTGGGCGGTCAAGCCCTCTTACCTGTCTACTCTGATCCTCTGTCCACCTCCTTCTCCTCCACGATCGCTTGCGAGCCCCGCCTCCTCCGTAACTGGGCCCACCTCCTCGATCACATGGTCCCGCCCACATCACTAAGCCCCACCTCCCCGAACGACGGGCCCAGCCACCTCCTCCGAAGCTGCTGTTTGTCACCGACTCAGCAGCCTGAGATGCCATAGAGACCCAGGTGGCCCGCACGGCATCAGGGGGATGTCCTGGCCGGGCCCCCCTGTGCCCCAGGCACCATAGCAGCTGCCTGGGTCGCTATGGTGATTGTTACACCACTGATGGCTGCCATATCTTCACAAATTTCTTATTAGTATCCAGAATAATACTTGTCAATTTTTCGTTTATAAAGAAGAAATCCATCTGCCGCTTGACTTCTTCAAATGGCACAAATTGCTTTTTCCAGGCAGAGGCGATAGCCTGCTTGGCTGCCAGCAGTACAAAGGTGATCAAGCGGTGTTGGTTTCTAGTGAGGTTCGAGGGTTTGAGATGCAAAAGAGCCAACCATGGGTCCCGTGCAATTGGTATAGAGAATAAGTTGCTCAATACTCGGAATACTTTAGTCCAAAATCTGGCAAGCGTGGAGCATGACCACCATGTGTGGAGAACGTCACC
>NW_017307236.1:591446-620701 GCF_000935625.1 Nanorana parkeri | reverse complement strand
GGGGCTATTCACTAAATGGAGAAGAGTTTGGAGAAGGCAGGAGAAGGGAACAATCTACAGTGATGGCAAACCTTTTTGAGCCCGAGGTTCCGATATTCTGTTTACATCCAGCTGCACTACAGTTGCCTGAATTCGGTCGATCCCCATCCATCCGCCTGTTTTTGTTTTTATTTTTGGCAGTGTAGTGCCGGCCGCTGTCAAAATACCTGAACAGGGCGGGCAACTCAATGGCTGATGGCTTCTGACTGGCTCCTTTGATCAGCTGATCAAGGGATGCTGGCCAGGCAGCGGCACCCACTGTGCAAATTTGCACCGTGTTTATTATCGGTCATATCGGTCACTTTGACCGATAACCGACAACAGCAATGAGGCAAGCTTATGGCTCGCATGCCAGCAGCTGTGGCACGTGTGCCATAGGTTCGCCATCGCTGATCTAGGACAACATAGCTGAAGTGGATATCTATGTTGTCTTAGATTGTTGTTCACTTGCCTTCTCCAAACTCTTCACCCTTTAGAAATGAATTATTACTTAAACACACGTCTTTAAGTCGTTATCTACATACTGTACGTTTTTACCAAATCTCCTATTACACTCACCAAGCCATTATCATCTTAAAGGGAACGTATAAAGGTTTTGTGTATATTTCTTCTTTTTTTTATGGTCAGAACAACAACAATAAATTCATTGAATGATATTTCAACACTCAGACTTCCTGTCTTTGTGACCCCCTCCCCCCCTCAGCCTCCCACAGGCCACCAGGGATCTCAAGTCTCCCTGATGTTCAGGGAGTCTCCCTCTTTTGGTCAGCTCTCTCTGTCTGTCTCCCCCTCCCTCCAGCCCCCCCTCTCTCTCTCCCTCTCTCTATCGTCTGAAGCTGCCCATATAACACATTTTTTGTTTTCAGCTTTAGTTATACTTTAAGATGCTGCGATCGCACTCACTCAATGAATTCTTTGTCTACTTTGAAGGGGGTGGTCCAGCGCTGAGCTCCTGAAATGAACTTGTAGAAGCACTGAGGTCCGTTGACCAGGCCCAACAGCGAAGTCACAAAGCCATAGACGGAGCCACATACCGCCACCGCTGCCAGGAGCATAGAGACCAACATCTAAAGAAGAAGGACAGGAGTATGATATCAGGACTGTTCTCTTATACAATGTACTTCCTTACATGGGGTCCAGTATAAAGGAAATGGAACACTCTGATGGTACCTTCTATGGGGTCCAGTATAAAGGAAATGGAACACTCTGATGGTACTTTACATGGAGACCAGTATAAAGGAAATAGAACACTCTGATGGTACCTTACATGGAGTCCAGTATGAAAGGAAATGGGACACTCTGATGGTACCTTACATGGGGTCCAGTATAAAGGAAATGGGACACTCTGATGGTACCTTACATGGGGTCCAATATGAAAGGAAATGGGACACTCTGATGGTGCCTTACGTGGGGTCCAGTATGAAAGGAAATGGGACACTCTGATGGTACCTTACATGGAGTCCAGTATGAAAGGAAATGGAACACTCTGATGGTACTTTACATGGAGACCAGTATAAAGGAAATGGAACACTCTGATGGTACCTTACATGGGGTCCAGTATGAAAAGAAAATGGAACACTCTGATGCTACATTACATGGGGTCCAGTATGAAAAGAAAATGGAACACTCTGATGGTACCTTACATGGGGTCCAGTATAAAGGAAATGGAACACTCTGATGGTACATTACATGGGGTCCAGTATGAAAGGAAATGGAACACTCTGATGCTACATTACATGGGGTCCAGTATAAAGGAAATGGAACACTCTGATGGTACCTTACATGGGGTCCAGTATAAAGGAAATGGAACACTCTGATGGTACATTACATGGGGTCCAGTATGAAAGGAAATGGAACACTCTGATGCTACATTACATGGGGTCCAGTATAAAGGAAATGGAACACTCTGATGCTACATTACATGGGGTCCAGTATGAAAGGAAATGGAACACTCTGATGCTACATTACATGGGGTCCAGTAGCATCTGCATCTCCCATTAAAAAAAAATAGTCATATGAAAGGGGCCCCTTCATATGGTATCTGCAAAACTGCATCTGCGTTTTCTCTTACCCCGCATCGGTTGTTGCATTTTCCACGACGGCCCGTACACTGAATACAGATGGCCGGAATTAATACCTACAAGAAAAAGAAAAGGGCTCAATTCATCTAATACAACCTCTCTATTCTCTCCACTGTCTAACTCCTATCTATCCCCCTCCAATATCCCAGCTACCTCTTTTCTATCCCTCTTCCAATATCTGACCCCATTGCCTCTTCTCTTACTGCCTCCACTATATTACCCCACAGCCTGCTCCCGATCCCCCTCCACTATGTGACTCCACTGTGTCCTCTCTATCCCTCTTCACTATCTGACCCCGTCGCCTCCTCTCTATCTCCTCAACTATCTGACCCCAATGTCTCTTCTCTACCCCTATTAACTATCTGATTCTACTGCTTTCTACCTCCCCCCCCACCCCAATATCTGACTCAATTGTGTCCTCTCTATCCTTCTTCACTGTTTGACCCCATTGCCTCCTCTCAACCTCCGCAACTATCTGATACCTCTTATTCCTCCCAATATACTATCTGATTCCACGGCCTCCTCTCTATCCCTCTTTACTATGTAACTCTACTGCCTCCTTTCTATCCTCCTCCACTATCATTCCCCACTGCCTCCTCTCTCCTCATTTCATTATCTGACCCAGCTGCCTACTCTCAATCCCCTCCACTATCTGACGCCACTGCCTCCTTTCTATCCCCGCCATTCTCTGATTTCACTATCTCCTTTTTCTCCTCCTCCACTTTCAAGCCCCACTGCCACCTCTCTTATTCTTCCACAGTCATCAAGAGACGAACAATTAGAACCTCCAAATCACACAGACTCCTTCCACTGTTGTGGAAAACACGGAGAACGCAGGTAGGGAAGCAGCAGCCACTGAGACTTTGGGTGGACCCCACTCTAGGACAGAGGTACATATCAGGGGGGCACTGTCCAGTAGGGCCAGTGGACCTAAAGCCAGTTTTTAAGTTTGGGTGTGCTTTAACATGTAGACACTATATGTTATTATACACCACAATAACAAATCCTAAAATCTCATGTGAAAACAAGAGCAAATGTGTACGAATTTAGCCTGCGGTTGGGATAAAATGTGCCCATGCTGGCCTCTTTTTCTGTGGAAAGGGCTTTGGCATTTGGCAGGACTTAGGTCTGAGGTCAGATTAGTGAGGCCTCTAGTAAAAGAAAAGTCATGGCTGATGGATTCGTCAATTTTTGTCCCTCTGTTAAAACCCCAATAAACAGTCACACGGACTGCGCGACATGGATTTTAAGGGCCACAGCAGCCCCTTTTATTAAATCAAACAACTTTAACAATAACCAAAAGTAATAAACCAAATAATATACACAAATAATACTGTAAACGATTGTTGACCTGAGAAGGGGTCTTTGGGTGCCCAACAGCCCAAAAAGGCCTCTACTAACACTCCGCCCACGTCCCCAGCCGCACCACAACCAGCTCAAGGACACTTACTACTTCCAGGTTACCAAGGGGCTAGGCACTGCCCCTTACAATTCCGGACACCAACAGGGGGAAGCACCTATACCAGCTGATGGCTCCCCCATTTAGTAATCAACTCAGATTGTGTAGACCCCCCAAAGACCCCCTAACCCGCCAAGCTGCCGTGACAACCTGGTGTTTGTATTTAAAGGAAATACATTGTTTCTTATAAATGTTTTCTTTTTGTATTATGTTCAGGACTAGAAAATACATTTTTTAAGCATTAATTTTGCATTTTTTAGTTGATATTTTTCAATGTTGCAAATGTAGAATAACGCATATTAAAATTTCACGTTTACATTTTCAGCCAGCAGGTGGAGCTTTAGGCTACTTGTCACATGTTTAAATGTCTATTCTTCTTCTTTTTTAATTTTTTTTTATTCTTTATTTAGGGTAAACACAAGGAACCATAACAAAATCTATGCAGCTGGTCATTGAGAATGAAGAGAAGATTGAGGAGGAGAGACAACAGTCTATAGTAAAAGGGACATGTATACAATATGAGCCGCCTGTTCAATCCTGCACCAACCACTGCGTCTACCGAGTGGCCCAGCTCTATATAAAAAGTGTGTCTCCGCGTTTACCGTAATATAAGGGAAAAGGAAGACGGGAAGAAAAAAGGTAACCAGGACACTTCCCAACAGAAATAAAAGGCGGAGAAAAAATAAATTAAATGTAAAAAATGACCTGCCTATTCTGAACTGCTCTTTTGAAAAATTGTTTACAGACCTGAATAGCTCAAGCTCATAATGCAGCATAAATTATAAATCCAACAGCGAAAGTGAGATCCCCCCCGCCAGATAAGTACTGTAACAGTTGAGATCTTAGATGTATAGGTGTCCCCACAGTGTGCTCCAGCCCGGAAATATCTCATTTGGGTGGACTGTCCCTTTAAATTCACCAAATACCCAGCTCTACTCACCAGGAGTCCGCTACCGAAAAACCCACCCAGGTACAGAACCTCATCTGTGAGTTTTTCTCCAGGGTTCGTCACAGCCTCCGTGGTCCATCCGGGGAACAGGAGTAAGATGTTACAGATAATACATAGAATGCAAAAGGGGTATAGCGAAACCCCGATGAATTTTGCGCAGTCGCCCGTGCACATGATGGCCCCCCCTCGCTTTTTCCAAAAAATTGGATTGAAGAGAGGAGAGCTAGCCCTCAGGAATGGTCACCGACAGCCCCGCAGGAGGCAGAGAGACGGCAAAGCCAACAAGAACGTATGTAGAGCTACCTGGGAACCTCTGTACTTCCTTATTGCTTTCTCAATCACAGCCATATAACAAAGTGAAATTTGGACTCCCAGAGTGAAGATTAACCCCGCGATCAATTCCCCCCCCCACCCCGGAATAACATTTACTTCAAAACCCCAAAGCATGATATATTTTCTGAAAGCAGAGAAACGGTAGATGCAAATTTTTTATGTGGCACCATATTTGTTCAATATTTCCAGTAAGAAATACACTAAAATAAATTTTAATGCACACACACAAATAATTCAGATTTTTGTTTGTAAAATTTAAAAGACGAGAAATGTTTTGTGTGTAAATAGATACACTATATAGCCAAAAGTATTGGGACACCTTTACACGCACATGAACTTGAATGGCATCCCAGTATTAAAGGAGAACTACGAGGGGGAGGGGGGGTGCTTTTCACTCACCTCATAGTTCCAGCCGACCTCTGACAATGAGACTGTCACAGGTCGGCTCAGTAGATCGGGAAGTGAGTGAACACATACCGGCGTTTGCTCACCTCTCGATCCTGTCACGGCTCTCTGCTGTGACAGGGGAGGGGCTGGATTCCCCTCTCCCCGCTCCGATCCTCCAGCGCTGACTGGCGGAACGGACGGGGGAGGGGGCGGGTACAGCTGGCTCTGCCTCTAGATAGGCAGAGCCAGCTGTCACTCACGCAGCTGGGCGGATCCCGGCATAATTGTCGGGATCCGCTTCAGCTGTGGCGTCTTAGTATGCTGCGAGTTGTAGCTCGGCAGCCCGGCAGTCACTTCCTCTTGTAGGAGGATCCACTCTTTCAATAATCTGACTTCTCATTGAGGTGACACTCTTATCATGATGATCACAACCATATCTTGCTACGTTTGTCTGCGCGAACTGTTGGAGTTATATATAAATCCTGTATAATAAGAATCTTTATTGTAGTCATGTGACTGTCATTTCCAAATCTTATTGGACGCAGCTGAAAATAAACTGTCACTTTCTATGATATAAGGATCCTTATCTTGGCGTGTTAGGTTTGTGAATTGCGCTGGTTGTTAGATGTCATATGTTTAGGTGTAAACAATAACAGCAAGTACAGCTTTTTCAAAGATATGGTAGAGCATCCTATCCATTGTTATGGGATGTGAATATCGTACCGCATCCTATCCTTGATACTTGTATTAGGGATGCACCGATACCGATACTAGTATCAGTATCGGTGCCGATACCGAGTATTTGGGCTCGTACTCGCCCACATGCTCTGATGCCTAGACCGATTCCCGAACTTCCGGTTTTAGGAAGCCGTGCAGCGAGTTATTACATGCGGCCTGGCTTCCTGTTTGGGGCGGGAAGCTGGTCCATGCTCCCTCATCACTTGGTGACGAGGGAGCAAAGAGCCGGCTTCCCGGCCAATCAGGAAGCCGGGCAGCATGTAATGACTCGCTGCCTAGCTTCCTGATTGGTTGGGAAGCTGGCCAAGCAGGAAGCCAGATGGCGAGTCATTACCTGCCCCCCGGCTTCCTGATTGGCCAGAAAGCCAGCTCCCGGCTCCCTCATCACTTGGTGTAAGGTATCCAGGTCTATTGCACATGTGCGTAGTCCTGTTTTTCGTACCATAGGAAAACGGTCACTTGCGTGCATCGGGACGTATGCGCACAAGCGCGCTAATCTGGAGCACAGACGCGCTAATCTGGCACACAGAAAGTGATGCAGTACCTCTGAATTGATCTTCCTATTAGTTGCTGGATGGTCTTTCAGCTGTTCCCTGTGGTCGTCTTTGCTCTGCCTGTTTTCTGCTCCTGCACCTTGACCCGGATTGAACCTGACTGTTCCCGATTGCTGCCTGCCTATTGACCTTGGAATTGTTACTGGACCTTGCCTCTGCCTCATCCCTTGTACTTCGCTGCCCGACTGGTGTGACCCCTGGCTTGCCTGACCTTGATTCTGCCTCTTGCTCTGGTACCCTGCTGCCTGCCTGGTGTGACCTCGGCTCTTCTCTACCCAATCCTGATTCTGGACTTCTGCCTGGCACGGTGTTGCCCCATCCACTGGCACCCGTGCTACTTGCTGTTTCTCAGCCTCTGTTCCCATCCTCAGAGTTTGGGGGACACGAGGTGCAAGGGGAGCCTCCTCATCCAACCAGTCTCCAGCCAGGTAGGTGATACTTGGTAATAAGGGAGCATGGAGCCGGCTTCCCGACCAATCAAGAAGCTGGGCGCCGTGTAATGACTCGCTGCCCGGCTTCCTAATTGGTCGAGAAGCTGGCCAATCAGGAAGCCAGGCGGCGAGTCATTACCCGACCCCCCCGGGCTTACTGATTGGCCACCTGGTGACGAGGGAGCATGGAGACGGCTTCCGTGCTAATTGGGTATCCGGGTGGCGAGTCTTTACATGCCGCCCGACTTCCTGGCTAATCAGGAAGCCAGATGGTGAGTCATTACACTCCACCTGGCTTCCATAATGGGACTTCCGGCGAGTACCGGAAAAAAAAATATCGGTACTCGTACTCGATACCGAAAAACCGGCATCAGTGCATCCCTAACTTGTATTTATTGTGCTGCATGAATTGTGATAATACGGTCACTTTAAATATGGTATGAGGTACACTTGTGATGGAATGTTCAGTCCATGGAAAACAAGGTGTATCTGGGCTCTTCCTCTGGGGATTATCATTTTTTCTTCTTTGACGTCAGTTAGTCAGTGACAACCCGCAGATTGGACTTTGTCTCATAGATCCTCAGTGAAGATGGGTATGGCTCACCACCAGGAATTCCCTTATCTCTATACTGCTAACGGTCACTCCTTTCGCCTTGGTTACACCTTTGATCACAACAATTTCCCTTATACAATATGACACATATTGGACCGCTCCCAGGTGATTGCAGAGCACTTTATGCTCATTTCACGCCAGACTCTTTCCTATTTTTCAAGCCGCCCAATGGAACCAAATTTGAAACCAGCTAAATACATTCCAAGCACTTAAAAAACGAGTTCAAAGTCTAAGAGATCATTTTCTATTTGAAGGCAGCCACAGCCTGAATAGCAAAGCATATCACCTGCCGGCATGCAGCAGAAAAGGACCCTTGCTCTATGTGCGGAAGCATGCTGGCGGTGGGACATAATGCTAATGATACCAGCACGCTGGTGGTAGGACATAATGCTAATGATACCAGAATGCTGGTGGTGGGACATAATGCTAATGATACCAGAATGCTGGTGGTGGTTCATAATGCTAATGATACCAGAATACTGGTGGTGGGACATAATGCTAATGATACCAGAATACTGGTGGTAGGACATAATGCTAATGATACCAGAATGCTGGCGGTTGGGCACTATGCTAATGATACCAGCATGCTGGGGTGGGACATAATGCTAATGATACCAGCATGCTGGAGGTGGGACATAATGCTAATGATACCAGCATGCTGGTGGTAGGACATAATACTAATGATACCAGCATGCTGGTGGTGGGACATAATGCTAATGATACCAGAATGCTGGCGGTTGGGCACTATGCTAATTATACCAGCATGCTGGTGGTGGGACATAATGCTAATGATACCAGAATGCTGGTGGTGGGACATAATGCTAATGATACCAGAATGCTGGCGGTTGGGCACTATGCTAATGATACCAGCATGCTGGTGGTGGGACATAATGCTAATGATACCAGCATGCTGGTGGTAGGACATAATGCTAATGATACCAGAATGCTGGCGGTTGGGCACTATGCTAATGATACCAGCATGCTGGTGGTGGTTCATAATGCTAATAATACCAGCATGCTGGTGGTGGGACATAATGCTAATGATACCAGAATGCTGGTGGTGGGACATAATGCTAATGATACCAGAATGCTGGTGGTTGGGCATAATGCTAATGATACCAGCATGCTGGTGGTGGGACATAATGCTAATGATACCAGCATGCTGGTGGTAGGACATAATGCTAATGATACCAGCATGCTGGTGGTGGGACATAATGCTAATGATACCAGCATGCTGGTGGTAGGACATAATACTAATGATACCAGCATGCTGGTGGTGGGACATAATGCTAATGATACCAGAACACTGGTGGTGGGACATAATGCTAATGATACCAGCATGCTGGTGGTGGGACATGATGCTAATGATACCAGCATGCTGGTGGTGGGACATGATGCTAATGATACCAGCATGCTGGTGGTGGGACATAATGCTAATGATACCAGCATGCTGGTGGTGGGACATAATGCTAATGATACCAGAATACTGGCGGTTGGGCACTATGCTAATGATACCAGCATGCTGGTGGTGGGACATAATGCTAATGATACCAGAATGCTGGTAAATTTATGGCTACATTAGTTGCATGTTATGTCTAAAAGGGAATTTAAATAAAATGATGCTTAACACAATGGTGAGGGACAGCCCAGTAATGTTGTATTTTTGCTGCTGTCTGGTACATTGGTGGCGAGATCTCACCCCACACCGGTAAAATTGTAACAGCCTGACCCTGGCTCTGCAGTTAAGCTACCATTGTCAGCCGCCCCAGGACCTTTTCAATGTATTCCTATGGGGGGATATGGATTTTATAAACTATTGCACCATCTATTGTCGTCTTCTTAGGCAGCCATGAGGAGCTCACATAGGCCATTAACAACGGTAGCATGGGTGGAGGTCATTGTATCTATGCTTAGGGTCAGGAAAGACCTGCTAGGAGAACCCTGCACCCCCATATCTAAAATCGAGCAGCCCACATTGAATGGATGTGCCCTGTAACCACTTGGAACTTAGGAAGGGCCCAGGACCAGATTTACAACTCAGCAGCCAATAGGCACAGGCAATCTGGTTCCTTAAGTACCACCCATTATCAGACCACACCCCAAGCCACGCCCTTGTTGTGCTGATTAAATACAATTTTCTTAAGCACGGTTACACAGTGTGCAGAAAAAAAGGAAAAACTCTTTGAAGTTGAAGAAATCCTCTAATACAGTATTCAGGTTTCTCCTTAGGAAGATGTTTCCTCTATTTCTGTGACAACTCAGATGCTGGATTTTCCTATCATTTCCCGTTCCAGAGACAATGGTGGCTATGGTAAACCGAGGGGTTGAACCTACCCAAGAAAACCCCCTAAAATTGGGCTTTAGATACAATTTAAGATACCAAAGTACGTCGTAATACATGCTGTAGATAGGTTTTGGGTTTTTTTTGGGGGGTGGGGGGCAAACAAGACTATCGTTTGGCAGTATTGTTTTTCAGGATTATTTTCTATGTGATCTATATCTATCTATAGAAGTAGAGATGGAGAATTTGCCATGTAGCTGGTGTTCAGGTTTTCAACCAACAAATGGAATTACATCTTGTAAAAGTGAACTGGATTGGATATTAGCAGCTTGTCATTCCCACTACAGCACACTCAGACTGGGAGGGGAAGGGGCGGTGCTAGAGGCCAATCAGGGTCTTCTGCAGTACACATGTGCTGCCAGAGAACATGGCTCATAGGAGGAGAAAGCAGAGGGAATAACTCATCCCTCTACCACTGCTTCTACATCGTCCAAGGGAGTCTGTGGGCAGCACAGTGGCATAGTGGTTAGCACGTCTGCCTTTTAGCACTGGGGGTCCCTGGATCAAATCCCGGCCAGGTCACTATCTACAAGGAGTTTGCATGTTCTCCCTGTGCTTGTGTGGGCTTCCTCCCATACTCCAAAGACCCAGCATGGTAGGATAATTGGCTCCGGTCTAAATTGTCCCTCATATGGTCCCTCGCATGTGAGACAGGGACCTTAGATTGTAAGCTCCTTGAGGGCAGGGACTGATGTAAATGTGCACTGTGTAAAATTGTCAGGGCTATATAGATACTAATAATCATTTTTTCTAGGAAAGGTATCTCAAGCCTTCTATTTCTTTTTATTTATCTTCCCTGTAAACATTGCACATTGTTAAAGGTCTTCTTCAACACTTTGGGGCTGATTGATCCTTGGTAGTAATAGAAAGGAAACAGAAAGGGGCTGATGTACACACTCCATTGTGACCACCAGATGGAGCCGAGGAGCATAGAAAATTCCAATGCTCCATGCCGCCATCTAGTGGTAGTGATAATGTTGTGCAAATGGCACTCGTCTAGCTTTCCTATATTAAAGGAGAACTATGAGGGGAGTGCTTTTCACTCACCTCATAGTTCTAGCCAACCTGTGACAATGAGACTGTCACAGGTCGGCTCAGTAGATCGGGAGGTGAGCAAACACATACTGGCGTTCGCTCACCTCTCGATCCTGTCACAGCTCTCTGCCGTGACAGGGGAGGGGCTGGATTCCCCCCTCCCCGCTCCGATCTGCCAGCGCTGACTGGCGCAACGGACGGGGGAGGGGGCGGGTACAGCTGGCTCTGCCTCTAGATAGGCAGAGCCAGCTGTCAGTCACGCAGCTGGGTGGATCCCGGCACAATTGTCAGGATCCGCTTCAGCTGCGGCGTCTCAGTGCTCGCGGTATACTGAGCCTAGGTTGACGGGAGGACGCTAGTTTGTGTCCTCCCGTTACCCTAAGGAGAACTATGGGGAAAAGCCCTAATCCCATAGTTCTCCTTTAATACCATGGAATGTTGGTTTTGTACTCTAGCTGTATTTGCCTTGCTTATACCAAAACCAATTTCAGATCAAACCGAGCCCATTTCTTAAACACAAAAAAAGGCTTCTTTGTTGAATTAGTTTATTTTGGTATAAAAAAAATGATAAATTAAGCTATTTACATATTCTATACACCGTAATAAAAACTCAGATAGCTCCTTTCTGCTGCATTAGATGTTTATTGGTTACTCTGGGAACAAAGGGGCCAGTTACTCTTTTCAAGCAGATCGCTCTCTCCGCCTGTCTTCAAGGCATTTACGGGCAGAACTCCAGCCAGGAATAACAGATACCAGTAAGCATCAATATCAGAAAATGTACATTTGTGCCACACTGAAAGATACAAATCATTTCCCCGCGGGTGACTGTTATAATGAGCTGCTGGAGGGATGTGGGGTCACTGCTGCAAGGAATGGTATTGTATGCAATGGCAGGTTTCTGTTATGAACATATACATTAATATGAGGAGGGTTCTCAGGCCTGATAATGGGTTGCAGAAGGCAGTTCACTATTGGGTGGCAAGTTGGCTATTTCCTACAACTGGAAAGTGGAGATAGTGCTGGGGAGGGGGTGGGTAGATGTGCTCCGAGTGGCGTTTACCTGTCAGATGCTCAAAATAAAGCCTAGGAACGTGTATTTATTCAAAATAATTATTTTCACTGCCATGGGATTGCTTTAGGAAGAAAGGTCGGGAGTGACAGAGTTTTGGTGTTGTGTTAATAGGTCAGCATAGAAAATGGTAAGTCCCTCCGCACTCCTCACAGCACATCCGGCCAAATAACAATGGGGGTGCTCGCAGTGATACTCACGGATGGCGCCGTGCACAACAACAGTGGAAAGCAGGAATCACCAGCACTCGGTAAATGATGTTCAAATAATAAACGTCCATTTATTTGGACAAGTCGTCGCAAACGGAAATACAAATGTTTTGGGGCCACACAGGGTCCCTTCATCAGGGTGACAATGTGAATGCCATGGGTTTGCTTTAGGTCGAAAGGTTGTGAGTGACAGAGTTTTGGTGTTGTGTTAGTGGGTCAATCTCCATGACCGGGGTGCTTTAACCCATCTGCATAGTGATTCACATTGTATATGTATTATTATATGTTGCTCTGTGGCAGGCATTCTCCTTTAAAACATGCTCAGTTCAAGGTAGAGCGATCTACTTAAAGTGTGCCCTATACCCAAATACTAAGGGCCCTCGTGTTCTGCCAGTCCTGCCCCATCAAGCTAATAAATGGTAAAAGGAAATGTGAAATATTTATCACAGAAACGGTCACCCCAAGGCTCCCTCTGGTGCCGGTCAGTTGACCTAATACTGGGGTTGGCCATGTGGTTGGCGAAAAAAAGATTGCTGTTCAGGCGAGTTGGGGATTGGCTGTCTGTGCCTGGATGTCGGTCTCCCAAACCCTACTGACAGAGACCACATGACCGGCCCTCGGGTATTTGACTAAGTGACCAGCACCGGTGGGAACCCGGGGAACCCGTTTCTGCAGGAACTATTTTAGTTTGTTTTTTTCTACCACCTTTTAGCTCCATAGATGAGAACTGGTCGGAAACACGGGGCCCCATATATAGATCTAAGTTAGTTTTGTAGAGTATCCAGTCCATGTAAAGGGAAATTACAGGTTTATTAGGAAAGTGCTTCCTGCTCCGAGAACGGTCGTTGAGTTAACCTGGAATGAGAACAGAGAAAAATAAAATTAAAATACATTCAAACTAACCTAAAGTAACATTATAATACCCCAGCAAACAAGGTAAGAGGGGATCTGTTAGTGAGGGCCCCAGCAGTGATGAGGGTAAGTGTACTGGCCTAGGGGGGGACCATGTGCAGACACTGCCATTTACCCTGAAGGGGGAAAGTAACATTGACTAATCAATCTGATTGACTGAAACTGATCAACACAGGTGTGGTGACAAATCTGGTCACGCGTCACTCACATTTCTGTCCTTTCTTTTCCTCGTCTTTCATCATGTCCTCATAGTCGTCCCCCTTGTCCCGGCAGGTGCCGCAGATCAGGCCAAACAGACCGTTGAACAGCTGGAAGGCACCCAGGAGGACCTCAATGGAACTCGCTGCTATCAAGATGGAGAAAAGGATGACGTTGAATTCAACCACGTTAGGAGGTGCCACACATCTGTCCCATATTTCCGGGTGGAAGATGTAGTTATCGTTGCTGGGGGGAAAAAAAATGGACATGTTGTGCAGCTCTGTACAGAGTACTTATGTATAGAGGAATTAGTTTGAGGTGAGTCTTGTAACTCTATACTGATACAAAGAGTGAGGCGATTGAGTATGGAGCGCACACCAACTTAACATACCCCACCGGTGCCGTTATGTCAAGCTTGGTGGGGAATCAAGTTGGTGAAGTGCTGGATCCATAATATAGGTGTATGTCACGTTTGGGTGAAGAAGATATTAGTAGGCAGCTATTTGGTGGCCATTGGCCAATGGTCAAGTGGCCATTGTAAGACCCGTGGAAAATTGTCAAAGAAAATTATAGAGGAAAGAATGTCAAGCTATCTTATGGTCCAAAGTACAAATTTCAAATATACAAGTGGGACTTCCAAGGTGCCAACTCAATGTGTGTTGGAGTGCTGTAGGCCCAGGAAATGTTCTTCTGTGGACGTGCAGGCGGATCTCTCTTTGTGAGGTCTGTCATATACTGCATTACGTATGGGGAGCTCCTTGTGTATGTACTGGTTGTGATCCAACAGGCACATACCTCTGTGCCCTCATCCTTCCCACTTTGGGTATTTTGGTGTCTGTCCTCCCTGTCTCCTTACTCTGCTGTGTATTTATGGGGAACATCACGATAGAGCCAAAAAAGTATAATATTTTCCGCTCATTATATGAATATTTTGAACAGCGCAGACGAGAAGAAGGTAATTCAGACGTGGGAATCTCAATGTTCAAAAAGTCTAAAGAGGGGTAATATTTCACGATATAATTTGCCATAGTTTGCTTTAAAACAGTGGTTCTCGCCCTGTATAACCTCAGGACCCACATTTGTCCTTGGTCATTAAGTCGCGACCCAAGTCGCACTGCAATGGAACAGCACAGCATTGCGGTACTGCATATTCTGGTGCGGGCGATCGAACTATGGGTGGGAGGTGCGTTTGGGATGCCATTCAAAAGATCAATCCAGTCTCTATACCACGGGTAGAAAACCTCCGGCCCTCCAGCTGTGGTGAAACTACAAATCCCATGATGAGTCTCTCTTGGGGAGTCATGTCTGTGACAATCTGGCAATGCCTCATGGGATTTGTAGTTCAACGACAGCCGGAGGGCCGCAGGTTTGAGACCCCTGCTCTAAACCTTACAAGAGCTGGAGTTGATCCTCAGCCTGGGGTCCAGTGTGGGCTGCTGTGCTATGATTGAGCTCCATCCATATGTGCAATGCTTGAACAGCTCCCTTGCATGCCTTGTAGAGGTGCGGGGAGCCAGAATGTGACATCACTCCGGTCCAGGCACCTCTACAGGACACGCGAGGGAGTTGTACGTATGAATGGAGCTCCCTCACGGTCATAGCCCCAGCCCATCCCACCTCAAGCAGACAATCGGCACTGGGCATCATATTTTGAATGGCTACTTGGCGCGAGAGACAGGAGGAGCTGAGAAACCTCTCACCTAGCACAGTGGAAGGCACACGAGACCCACTGAACACAGGGTCGCGACCCACTTTTGGGTCACGACCCACCAGTTGAGAACCAAAGCTTTAAAAGACATAGAGGGGAATGTATCAACACTGAAGCAGACAGAATCTGGAGCAGCTGCGCACTGCAACCAATCAGCTTCCCTCTTTCATTTTCAAATCTTAACTGAGCAAACTGAAGAGAGAAGCTGATTAGTTGCCATGGGCAACTGTTCCAGATTCTGTCTGCTTCAGCTTTGATAAATTCCACTCATAGTATTTCAAGGGCTCCAAGTGGCCCACTTCATCAAGGAACTAAGGAAGACATGGGGTAGGTATCCTGAGGTTGATATTTTTTGAGTAGTATAAAGTCTGACCTTACTGATGGTAGAGTTGGGCTTTAAACTACCACTTATAGACTATTATGGTGAGGTCTCTATACCTGAGTTCCCAAGTCTGCACACCCACTGTGACCTTTGTTAGGGATCCCGCTTTCCCTGTTTTTTTTTTAAATTTATGTTATGTTGAAGGTGATAGAGTAGGAGGCTGAGAACATCACACATGCCATCACCATTGGTGGAGCAGGAACAGAACCCAGGTTATAGAGAACGGTGAAGACCAAAGGCCCTCCCAGAAATGCCATTGATTGATTTATTCCTCCACTGTCGTAACTCAAATATACAGATTTGGGTGAATTGACCTTTGAAATAGCCAACATTGTATGGGACTCACTTGTATTCAATCAATGGGTCCTCAAATGGGCGACCCCAGATGAGGGAGGTATTGGTGGTGGGTGCAGGGGAGCTGGTAGCATTCGTCTCCACAGGGGCATAGAACTCACAGACCGGTCCACGGTGTAATGCCACAACAGACATTGTAAGGCAGAATAGTGATCCACAGAGTGCAATGGCTGCGCCCAGGATGGACAGGAACATCTGGGGAGACAATGGACAAAGGCAGATGAGGGTTACCATGAGGAGATGGGTGAAAACACTCCTGAAGTCTAAACAAACCAAGTAAGAGGAAGCAACTAGTAAGACTGCAGCAACAATTCATCAATGCACTCTCTGACTCGCACAGAACTGATATCGGTCTAGACCTTGGAAAAACAAACATTGTAAAAAGATGACAAAAGATGGGGAAGTCTGCCCTCCAATGAAATGTTGCCACCCTACGTATGGACCAATGGTTTGTCTACAAAATCAGTTGGCTTGTGATCTCTCCCTCCCAATACAGTAACACAACCAGCTCCATGTGAATACAACAGCCAGAAGCTGCAGTGCCTGGGATCTCCTGCTGCAGCACATCTATTGCTGGCCGCAACCAGCCACAAATAAGTCACTATAGCAGCGATCTATTGCTGGCCGCAACCAGCCACAAATAAGTCACTATAGCAGCGATCTATTGCTGGCCGCAACCAGCCACAAATAGGTCACTATAGCAGCGATCTATTGCTGGCCGCAACCAGCCACAAATAAGTCACTATAGCAGCGATCTATTGCTGTAAGGGGAGACAGGACAGAGATACAACTGCTCCGTTTGACCCTACATACTGTTTTCCAAAGGTAGGTGTGAGCCCTGGACAGACATTTTCAACCAAATCAGCAAAATCCTTATTAAAGCCCGTTGGCTTCCACTTGGCTGCTCACTGCAAAATGGGGGTCTTCCTCCTTAAAGTGGGGTTCTGAATTATGAAATCCACATGTAGTTAGGTCAAATGGAAACACCAAGCCAGGTGATAGGAGTCCAAAGTCTTAATCAAACTTCTGATGACAACCAGAATACAGATACACGAAAACAAGTTCCTGGCCAAAAAGGGCAATGATTTTGAAACGCGTTGGATGTATTTGTATTCTGGTTGTCATCAGGTGTCTAATTAAAACTCCTATCAACTAATTTGACACTCTTGTTTGACTAACCTACATGTGACCCTCCATACTGACAGGAAGTGCGTTGATGCTGCTCATGTGGAAGCATTCTGTTTCCATTCACCTCTATAGCGCACTCCCATGAAGCTCTCTGTAGGCAGATCAGCAGCCCAGGAGCTGAGTGTTTCAGGTCCTGGGCTCAGTGCTGGATGGTTCTAGCCTGAACCCCTTCCTGGTGGATCCCACAAGAGCCACTGATCCCTGGTGCAGTTTTAAATGTGCCTGAGACCCAAATAGGTAAAACAAGATCAATATAAGACATATAGTACATAAGACAATATAAGACCAAGGCATGGGTGACGCCTTGGTCACAGAAAAATTAGGGATACTTTTAGAAAATGTTTTTAAAAAAAATCAGATTCTTACCCCCCAGCGGTTTCCACAACATCCTTTCCCACCAGCCACCAGAATCTGAATGGCTGGAAGCAGAACCTGCAAATGAGAGAGGTGATTGAGGGAAGTCAATATGAAATATTGGGTATTAATGTAGATGTGTACTCTAACTGGATGACATTTTGCACAGTGTGTCATAAACAATTGCTGTATTTTCTTGTATTCCCCCTTTTTGGCAAATTTCCACTTCTCTGCTGCTGACATCCTCCAGCCACCTACAGTCTACATGCACTTGCTCCAGTGTTGCCGGCAAACCAATGCTATGCACCAGCTTCCTGGCAATGGTGGACGAGGCTCCTTGTAGTTTCCCCTGGAAGCCCGTGTGACAGGGTTACAACGCATAAGCACATTTGAGAGACAGGGGTGTAGAGTTGTTACCCCAGAAGAGGAAGTGCCTGAGTGAGGACCTTCATGGTAGGATCTCCAGTTATTACGGTATTTTTATGAAAGCGGCAGATTTAAAAATGTTGAAAATGACAATTTTTTATTAAAGATCACATGAGATTATTGTGATAGGTTTAGATCTTTAGGCAAAATCACAAAAGGCATACACTGTATTGCCAAAAGTATTGGGACACCCCTCCAAATTATTGGATTCAGGTGTTCTGTGAATTTTCCTTGCTACTAGTCATTGGGTAATAGTGATCACAATGTGATTACTTTTAATATTGAACACAGAAAAGGGAAGTGTACTGGAAGGACTAGAACCCTAAACTTCAGAAGGGCCAACTTTGATAAGCTGCGCAACCTAGTGGGGGAAATAAAATGGGAAAACTTATTTCAAAACCTAAACACAGACCAGATGTGGGATTGTTTTAAAAACACACTACATACTGCTACTTCAAAGTGTATACCTTTAGGGAGCAAAAATAAAAGATCAAAGACTAAACCAATATGGTTTAATAAAACTGTAAAACAACACGTCAAGGACAAGAGAGCGGCATTTATTGGGGGGGGGGAGGCAGTGCAATTCGTAATAAGTAGTTTATTTTTATTTAGTTCTTTGTATTTTTTTTGTGTATATGATTGTTATTTGTGGAATGTTGCTTTAATTTTTTTTCTACTTTGCTCGCTGTCTTAAAAGGTATGTAAACATTTTGGTCTATAAATTAATATTCACACTGCGCAGAGCTTCTTTAACCACTTGAGGACCAGTGTTCTATCATTCCATCGGAACCGTGACTTTATCGGACTTCCAGGGGTGTGTGCAGGAGCGTGTGAAGAGCTCGGTCGTGTGCACAAGCGCACTGCAGCGCCACGTCTATAAATCTCACGGACCAACCCAGCTTCCATCGGACCCGTGACTTTATCAGACTTCGGGTGGGGTGCGGGGGTGTAGCAAGGGCTCTGTTGTGTGCACAAGCGCACTGCGGCACCAGGTCCATAAATCTCACGGACTAACTCAGCTTATCAGCGGCTCCAAGTCCAGATGTCTGGACTGGCACATGTCTGGTAGTCCTTAAGAGTGAGATTTATGGACCTGGTCACACGACAGAGCCCTCGCCACGCCCCCGAACACACCTTTTGGAGTCCGATAAAGTCACGGGTCCGATGGAATTATTGAACACTGAACAATGGCTACACCTACTGGACGGTAGAAAAGCGGTTAAATATGACATGTTATTTAATTACCAAAGATTCATATTTAATACCTGTTTGGCTTCTTTTTATTACCTATCATATGACCACTATATCTCATCTTTCTCCCCGAGCTTTGAGGGGCGGGGGGCGGAGTTGATTACTAAAAATTGCCCGAGGTCCCTGTGCCAGGAGCCCCTCTCTGCCAGGTTCTGTAGGGCTGGGCAGGCTGACTACAGGACTACAAGCAAGCTGTGAGTTGGCATGAAGTCCTCTAGGTCCTATGAGAAGACGAAGGTAAACAAACTGACCGCACTAACACTGATCCGCTTTCATGGTTAACGTTGTTGGTAACCAAAGGAAGCCCTGCGTTAGGGAGGGTACTCACTAGGTATTTGGGGGGATGGGTTAGATTATGCACAAATAAAAGGCTAGGTTAACGTTTTTAATACACTACCTGGCCCAAATAATGTACCACCTGGATTTAGTGTTATGATCTTGGGTTGCTTCAGTTGGTCAGGTCTAGGTCCAGCCACGTTATGTCCCCCAAATAAATGAGGTCAGCTGTCTACCTGAATATATTGAATGATCAGGTTATTCCATCAATGGATTTTTTCTTCCCTGATGGCACATTGGGCATATTCCAAGATGACAATGTCAGGATTCATCGGGCACAGATTGTGAAAGAGTGCTTCAGGGAGCATGAGACATCATTGTCACACATGGATTGGTCCAGACCTTAACTCTATTGGGAATCTTTGTGATGTTCTGGAGAAGACATTACACAGAGGTCCGACTCTCCCATCATCACTACAAGATCTGGGTGAAAAATGAATGACACTCTGGATGGAAATATATGTTGTGACATTGTATAAGCTTATCGAAATGATGCCATGATGAATGTGTACCATAATCAAAGCTAAAGGTGGTCCTACTAAATATTAGAGTGTGCGACTTTTATCTTGGCCAGGCAGTGTATGGCTTAGATACACCTTTTTTTTTTCCAAAAAAAGACCCCTTAAAAAGACCACTTTAAAAAATAAAATTCACCGGAGCAGCTCAATGGCCAAAGTTTTAAATTCAGCAAAATGTCACTGACAGCAATTGCCAATTTTGCAAGAAAATCAATCACTTTGCTCATCACTAACAAAGACACGTTGGGAGAACGGTATTTTGCAATAGTAAACTGAAGGCATCTGTCTTACCATAATGCCCCCTCCTACGATCCCCAAAAAGGTGTTAACTTCAGTCGTCAGCTTTTGTCCGGCCTCCATAGACGGCTCAGTGCTCCATCCCGGAAAGAACAGAATGGCGTTACTTGCGATGCAGATGATGGAGAGGGGGATGAGGGTGCCCCCAATGCATTTGGCACACTTGCCTGTGCACATGGTTACAGGTGGTGATCACGGAGGGGGAAGTCAATGTGTTGGAGCAGGTGGAGAGAGGACAGGCTTGTCTCCTTTTATGCCGCTGGCCAACCTCACAGATTGCAGTCACGGGATGGGACCAGCCTCGCAGATTGCAGTCACGGGATGGGTACATGGAATTTGAACTGCCTGACTCTCTGCAAGATACAGAATGAGATTCTCTGAGATATAGCTGCTGATACCATGTCACCTGATAGAAGTATAATGTATATGATGACATCATAGAGAGAATTCCTTTTTATGGAAGTACTGTATGTGTTATATGGTGGCCTCCCATTCTACAGCTACTTTTTCCCTGGTTGTCACCACTATCCAGCAGCTTCAGGTTACTAACTTGGAACAAATATGTAGGTTAGGCTGGATTCGGATCTACCCGGTGGTGAGATCGTAACCAATTTCCAGGGTTTAAATTCACCCTGAACTGGCGAGTTCACAGTGGGTGAATTTTGGATTTCACCCATAATGCCTTGCACACCCTTCAACTCTGGTGAGCAGATCAAATAGGGTGGGGGCTGATTATAAAGGGGAAGGCTTAGGGTTGCCACCTTTTCTTCCAGCGAAACCCGAACACTCTAGCGATGAACGGAAATTTTTGGGGGATAATGAGTCGTGGCTTATTCATATGTAAATAGTGTCACCAGGGCTGGATTGACTCTCTGTGCTGCCCCAATGCCAGGTTCCTCAATGCACCCCCCCTGTATGCAGGCTGCATACAAGTGAGCTCGACGCCATCGCCAAGATCCCTTGTACAAAACAAGTGGCAGTTCTCCGCTGTACATTAAGCCCTGCTTGCCCAAAGGAGATGGTTGTCAACTCTTTCAGTATTAGCAGCCTTTGCAGCTCTCTGCACTCAGTCACATGATATCGCAGGTCAGCATTTGTACTAAGTAGCAAACAAAAGTTTACTTGTACAAATGCTGAAAAAGATCTTTTCACGCCAAAGATTTCCACTCCTGCTTGAGAAATAGGATTGTCTGCAGGGGCTGTAAGTTTAGAGCCCATCAGTGTCCCATTGTCAATTGTTTAAACCCCGAAGAGGGGGATTCCCAACCTCTAAAACCTGTGTGCATATCTTCTTGCTACCGTTTGTGAAGCCAAATATGGACTCTTGAGACCAGTACCCAGTGCTCCTTTTTAGTCTTCCTTCACACGTCTTCCTCAATCTGGGCATTTCCTAGCGCCAAGGGTCCCCCATTTGTTGAAGAGCTGGCAGAAACCAAGCCATAAGGCCCAAATACTGCTCCTATTTGACTAGAGAAAGGTTGTGGTCCAGTGCATTATCCCCACTCACCCTTGTTCCATGGCAGTGACTATAAACCTCACCATACAAATTGGAATCTGACAAAACAATCTCCTTTAGATCGACTAACACTAGTACAAGAGCCCGCATGATTGGATACAGATTTAAGGTATAGTTCGGGTAGACATTAAAAAGGTTTTGGTAAATCTAAAGTGGACTGTGCAGAGATTGGACGGTCCGAATTTAAAGCGTATGGTGGGCTTTAGGCCAGAGACAGACAAGCAACTGGCATTTTCAATAGAAGGTCACCAATGTCAGCCTCTATACATTCACTCTAATAAACTAATGATACAAGCCAGGATTATCATTACCTCATTACCTGATCCCAGGCTGATAATAGAATGATGTGCATTCAGACGTACTTTGGGTTGAACTTTGCTAGTCACAAGTATGTGACATCTTAATAATGACAGTGAAGGTCTGATAGTAGCAGTGTAGTTCTATCTCCTATTATCTGCAGATACCTCTATATTGTAGTGTGTAAGAGAACATGTGATGTCTTGTGATCATAGAGCAGAGTTCTGGGGCTCGGGGTGATTTAAAGTTTAGGACCTAAACCCTATCCTTCTTTATACAGTATATGGCTGACCACAGACAGGGCAAATTGCCATGATGGCACACGTGGGCCAGTCCCTAAGGTGGCATGTTGACGGGGGCAGCACATGGCCTTAGTCCAGCCCACTCTAAGGTCTGAAGGGCAGGGAACTGGTCTTTTGTTTCATTTGAGGACCCCTGCACTAAACTAATATCTGTCTCACAATAATATGAAAGTGAATTACATAGCCCCTGTACACTTAGCCAGTCAGATGCTTTGTGCAGACCTGTCAAGCCTTCCGGGACATTCAAAGTGGTCCCAATATTTCAAGGTGGTCTTCTGGAAGGTTGACTAAATCTCCCAGGTTTTAGGATTCGAGTGCTGGAATGCGGTTTGCCACCCTGGGACAGGAAGTGTGTTAGGACTACAGTGCATCCCATCCTCATCTCTATAACGTGGGGGTGTCTGTAGTCCATAGAGGTGAACAAGGCAGGTCTGATAACACTGCTTTAGATTTCGATGCAGAACAGGAAGTTAGGAAGCCCACTGGATTTCCAGCAGGATTACCAGGTATTTTTTTAAACTCAGGCCCGGTGCAGACCTGAGCGATCTGGGATCGCACGGTCCTGCACAATACAGGCAGCGATTACTGCGCGGCAATCCACGTGGAATGGCCTAGGTGTGCACCGGCCCTCATTGAACAGATATTTTCCACGTGGTAGCAATGGTTACATTCATTTGATAATTCCCTCTAGAATTATTACATTGTATCTCTTGTTACTACAATGTATTTGTTTCCTATGATCCTCAGCTCCATCTAGTGGCCATACTGCAGAAATACACGTACACAGTAATCATGTAAGAAATCACGCTAGGAATATTTTGATTTTCCCCATTCTCACAGCAGCTGGTTAATTTGCATAGAATGATTGTACATGCAGTTTTGGGGCGAATAGATATGCAAACTTTTATTTAAGATAGACCCCTATGAGTTCTCCTTTCTTTCATGGTCTTTCTTTTCTGTCTTGCCCAGCGGTTTTCAGTGGGGTTTAGTTCCAGGCTGTTGCCTTCACAGTCAATAACATTAATATTATGGGATGAAATCCAGTCCTTTACAGCCTTGGCAGTACGTCACGGAACACCATCTTGCTGGAAACAACATTCCTGTAGAGTCAATAGAAGGAAAGGAGAAGGAACATTTTTGGTTGTAATTTTGTATCAATGTATTTTCTAGCTGTCACTGTCCTTTCTACAAGCTTAATGAGACCAACAACGTGACCAGATATGCAACCCCAGATCATAATTCTCATTTAAAGCTTTATTGTTGCTGTTGTACACTCAGGAAAGAAGTCTTCATTGAACTTTGGATGAACATGTGTCCCACCATTACCCCCAAAAATTCATATTTTCAGTACTCCAGATACCTTATTCCAATTTTCAGAGTAGATGTTCTTTGGCCCACAAAACACGTCTTCTATAGTATTCTTGCTTTCAATTTTGATTGCCGCCATCAAATTGTTCTTCCAATAAAAGTTGGTCTCCCCACTGCGCCGAGATCTTAGGTTCAGGGTATACAATCCATCAGGACCGGATCTCCCACAAGGTCAATTGAAGCCCCCCGCCTTGGGCAGCAGGCCGTAGAGGGTCGGCAGGGATTCCTATCGCCTGAAGTCTGGGACATGAAGTTCCGGACGCCGGGCGGGTGGTTGTTTTGTACATTCAGCCCTGCTTTGGGCAAGCTGAGCTAAATATACAGCACAGCCTGCTCGTCTGTCCTCTCCCAAACCTCTCTCCCCGCCCCACCACCGGCTACCTGTCTCCCTGCCGGCTGGAGATGCCAAAATGGAGAGCGTGGAGCAGAGCAGAGAACATCTGCTCTCTGCTCTGCTCAGTGTAAACAGTGGGGGAGGGGGGGAGGTTGAGCTGCACTCTCAGCTGTCACAAGAGTTCCAGCACAGTGCTGTGCTATAACTCCTGTATTGGAGGTGACAGGTTCAATGTCACCTCCAAATGTTATCACACAGGGGCTTGTTAGCTCCTGTGTGATAGCAATAAAGTTAGGTGAACAATAATAAAATGAAAACAAATAAAAAATTTAAATTGATAAAAAGTTATAAAATAAATAAAAGTTAAGAAAAAAAAGTTTAAAAAAATTACAATAAAGAATAAAAAGATGATTAAAAAAATAATAAGATAATGTTGCCCTTCTCCACGGGGGGTTAGCAGGGAGGCAGGCGCATAGAGGAACCTGGCCTTGGGGGGGGGCAGCAGGGAGAGTAAATCTGTACATTGGTACAATTATCAGGACTGCCAGAAGAGGGCAGCAGATTATTATTAATTCAAGCTTACAGAAGAGGATCTCCCTGTCTTGTGTCTGTACCTACATGGGGGGGTAACTTCTGTTTGGGATATTAGTACAAATAATCACGGGTCGCAGCCTATTAATAGGACTCATTTCTCCCTCTTTATAGGAGCGCTCGTTCAAAATCTCCATCGGAATAACCAGTATTGGCTAACGGCACATGCTCAGGGTATAAATAATACAACTGATTGATCATAATCGTGATATAACCAATGAATATGAAAAGCAACTGATCCATGTCATCAATAAAACGCAGAGAACGTTTTCTTATCTACACCAAGACAGGTCCATGTAGCTAAAAAGAACAACTCTGTAAATTAAAAAAATTGACCCTTGCAGTGGCGTTACCCCCGCACTACAGTTACAGCGCAGTTAAGTGCAGTCAAGGCTCTCCACTCTCCCCCTCCACTCCGGCTACTGAATGTCCCTCTGTGTCCTCACTTCTAATGCAAAATATGTGAGGCTGTGGGCACCAGTCTAGCAGCCCAATGGGATCGAGGATCAGGTGAGTATATGTGCTTCATTTGAACCCCCTAGACCAAATGAGCACTTAAGTCTTGCTTGCGGAGGTAGCCCCACTACAAAAGTATATTTTACATTCCCGGAGTTCTTATATAAATCGACATATTACCTCCCTCAACTATCTAAACGTTCCTACAGTCAAAACCTTTTTTTTTCTTAGTCTTGGGTGAAGCAGGGAGAGGTTAGAATCTCTGTCAGGTTTTTATTGTTAAACAATTAAAAAAAGTTCTTCAGCAGTCTAGAGCTGAAGAGGAGCCGGAGCTGAATTATTGGACCTGGAGCAATGCTGGAGCTGAATTATTGGACCTGAATCAAAACTCAGCAAAAAAACCACCCAAAAATAGAATGAAATGTTCTAAATACTCAGATTAACAACAGAGGTTTTCATTGCATATAACCGCAAATACATAGAGAAGCCACACTGCCGCATTAAGGCCCCTCTGATAAGCGCAGTCTCTAGTTGTACACTATCTGAGTTCTCAGCTATTGTATTGCAATTCACTAACAGAGAGCTGACTTACCTAGAGGCAGGCCGATCCTCCTTTGAGGTACAGATACACACCACAAGCCTGACATCGGTCAATGCAGCTAAAGAACCCCGAGGGTGTGTCTGCACCATATCCAGCAACCAAACAATGGCAGCCACTCAGATTAGTGGTAGATGTGGCTGGATAACAATGCCTTTATATATGGTCATTGGCATTGCACACATGTTCTGCATGCCGGGTGTCATTCTCAGTATCTGTTCTTATTCTATATGTATGGACTCTGCAGAGTACCACTTCTCTTGTCCTGTATGCCGGGTGTCATTCTCGGTATCTGTTCTTATTCTATATGTATGGACTCTGCACAGTACCACTTCTCTTGTCCTGTATGCCGGGTGTCATTCCCAGTATCTGTTCTTATTCTGTATGTATGGACTCTGCACAGTACCACTTCTCTTGGACTTGGAGCAATGCAGTATCTGTTCTTATTCTGTATGTATGGACTCGGCACAGTACCACTTCTCTTGGACTTGGAGCAATGCGGGAGCTGAGTTATTGGACTTGGAGCAATGCGGGAGCTGAGTTATTGGACTTGGAGCAATGCTGGAGCTGAGTTATTGGACTTGGAGCAATGCGGGAGCTGAGTTATTGGACTTGGAGCAATGCGGGAGCTGAGTTATTGGACCTGGAGCAATGCTGGAGCTGACTTATTGGACTTGGAGCAATGCTGGAGCCCAGTTACTGGAGATGGAGAGGAGCAGGAGCTGCATTAATGGAACTGAATCAATGCTGGAACAGACCTGGATCCAACATTCTACTTCTCTTTTCAGCGCTTATGTACATGACTGCCATACATTTAAGTTTTACCTGTTGCATGCGCATGTGCTGCAAAGGAATATACTGGGGTTTTGGAGCAGCTGTGGAACCTGAGCTGGGGGTTTTGGAGCAGCTGTGGAACCTGAGCTGGGGGTTTTGGAGCAGCTGTGGAACCTGAGCTGGGGGTTTTGGAGCAGCTGTGGAACCTGAGCTGGGGGTTTTGGAGCAGCTGTGGAACCTGAGCTGGGGGTTTTGGAGCAGCTGTGGAACCTGAGCTGGGGGTTTTGGAGCAGCTGTGGAACCTGAGCTGGGGGTTTTGGAGCAGCTGTGGAACCTGAGCTGGGGGTTTTGGAGCAGCTGTGGAACCTGAGCTGGGGGTTTTGGAGCACCTATGGAACCTGAGCTGGGGTTTTTTTTTGGAGCAGCTGTGGAACCTGAGCTGGGGGTTGTTTTGGAGCAGCTGTGGAACCTGAGCTGGGGGTTTTGGAGCAGCTGTGGAACCTGAGCTGGGGGTTTTGGAGCAGCTGTGGAACCTGAGCTGGGGGTTTTGGAGCAGCTGTGGAACCTGAGCTGGGGGTTTTGGAGCAGCTGTGGAACCTGAGCTGGGGGTTTTGGAGCAGCTGTGGAACCTGAGCTGGGGGTTTTGGAGCACCTATGGAACCTGAGCTGGGGGTTTTGGAGCACCTATGGAACCTGAGCTGGGGGTTTTGGAGCACCTATGGAACCTGAGCTGGGGGTTTTGGAGCACCTATGGAACCTGAGCTGGGGGTTTTGGAGCACCTATGGAACCTGAGCTGGGGGTTTTGGAGCACCTATGGAACCTGAGCTGGGGGTTTTGGAGCACCTATGGAACCTGAGCTGGAGGTTTTGGAGCACCTATGGAACCTGAGTTGGGGGTTTTGGAGCACCTATGGAACCTGAGCTGGGGGTTTTGGAGCACCTATGGAACCTGAGCTGGGGGTTTGAAATAGTTCTTTAACCTGAGTTGGGGGTCTTGGAGCAACTCTGGAGGCAGAAATGGGGGCCTTGGAGGAGCTCAGGGGCCGAAGATGTGCTGAGGGTCTGCTTAGACTCTGGAATAAGCCTGGAAATGGAACTGAACTGCTGGAGCTACTCCGGAGCCTGAACTAGCAAACATACAGCATGGCGAACCCCAGCCTGATGCTTCCTATGTAAATATTTAATTTCATATTATGAAGAATGTAGGGGGCGGAGTAAGGCTCATGCTAGGGTAAAAGACACAGAACCTCTAGTGGAGGGGCCTTGCCTTGGTTGAGTCCTGAGTGGACTGACCCTTTAAAAGAGTAACATTAAAAATAACTTTAACCCACATTTTCATACATTGCTACATCTCAGTTTATTCACAACGTGACATCAATACAGATTATACAAAAATAGGAATAGCAAACACATATACTGTATATACACATCTAGAAATTTTCCCAGAATCCTCTGTGCTAGAGGAGCCAGTCAGGGTGGCCGTGTCCCTTCATTCAGTCTCAGTGTGTATAGATCACCTCCCCATTCCCTCTTCACTGCACACGAGAGGTTAACGGGTGCTCAGTAAGAATGGCAGCAGGTGACCCGGTCCAAAGGAAAAAGGAACCAGCCTTTTTTTATGGGCGGAGTTATGGGTGGTGGGAGGAGGGGCTTCTTATGGGTCAGCCGGTAAATTCAGAGATTCTCAATCTGCACAAGAAAAGAAAGAAATGAAACATTTGATATGAAATACGTCTAATAAAATATAATTAGAAATGTGGTCCAGATATTTCCAAAGCCACAGGCTGCCATTGTGTCTGCAGAGTGTTGTAGCCCTGTGTACTGTAGATCCAATACGATTCTATAAACGCCCATTCATGTGGTATATTCTATAGTACAGTGATGGCGAACCTTGGCACTCCAGCTGTTTTGGAACTACAAGTCCCATGAGGCATTGCAAGGCTCTGACAGCCACAGACAAAACTCCCAGAGGCAGATGCATCTTGGGATTTGTAGTTTTGGCACAGCTGGAGTGCCAAGGTTCGCCACCACTGCTATAGTACATTGTTACATTGTATCATATTTTATTATATCTTTCATTCTGCTATGTCAAGTTGTTTTATTGGGTTCTCAATTCTCATGCATTTGCTACTTCAGCTGATTGTTATGTTGTTCTGTTTAGTTGTTGTACATTTCCTGATATGTTCACTTATGTTAGTTTAGGTTTTATACTGTTATATTCGCTGACTTTATGTTATATGTTACGTTCCTTTATGTCATGTTATGTTCAGTGAAATTTTACTTTTGTATGTTATGTTCATTTACGTTGTTTTGTTAAGTTGCGTTATGTTTAGTTATGTTATGTTCAGTTATTGTAAGTTACGGTTCATTATTTTATCTTATGTTCAAGTACGTTATGTTTTATGCTGTATTCACTTACGTTGCTTTATGTTTAGTTATGTTAAGTTAAGTTTAGTTACTTTGAGTTACTACAGTATGTGTATTTTTATATCCAATTACATTATGATATGCTCATTTATGTTACTTTACATTATGTTCACTTGTGTTACATTATGATATGTTCATTTACTGTATGTTACAGTTACAGTTATACTACCTTATGTACAGCGTCATATGTTTTTTTTTTTATGTTGCAGGACTGAGGACTCAGTGAAAGTGTGGACTCTGATGTGAAGAGGGGTGCCTGATATTATGGGGGCTTCTGATGTGATGGGGGACTCTATGTCAAAGGGAGACTCTGATGTGAAGGGAGGAGTTTGAGTGAAAGGGAGGACTCTGATGTGAAGGGGGCTCCTGGTGTAAGCGGGCACTCTGATGTGAAGGGGAGCGTCTGATGGAAAGGGGGGGGGGGGGTTGG
>NW_017307236.1:581787-591254 GCF_000935625.1 Nanorana parkeri | reverse complement strand
CTGATGGAAAGGGGGGGGGTCTTGATATGAAAGGGGCTTCTGATGTGAAAAGGGAGGACTTTATGTGTTAGAGGGACTCCGATGTGAAGGGAGGACTTTATGTGAAAGGGAGACTCTGATGTGAAGGGGGACTCGTGATGTGAAGGAGGACTCCTGATGTAAAGGAGGAGTCTGATGTGAAGAGGAGTGTCTGATGGGAAGGGGGGGGGGGGGTCTTGATATGAAAGGGGCTTCTGATGTGAAAGGGAGGACTCTGATGTGAAGGGGACTCTGATGTGAAGAGGAGTGTCTGATGGGAAGGTTGGCTCCTGATATATAAGGGTCTTCTGATGTAAAAAAGGGGGAGAACTCTGATGTGAAGAGGGGGGAGTCTGATGTAAAGAGGGGGCTCCTGATGTAAAGGAGGACTCTGATGTGAAGTGGGGAGATACTAATGTGAAAGGGCTAGGGGTATCTGATGTTAAGGGGGAAGCCCACATTTAAAATCCATAGCAGACCCCTACCTAGGATAAGGATCTGGTATGAGTTTTGGGGGGATCACACATGTTATTTCACATTTAGGTTATTTACATTGTAGATTGGGGTGCCTCGAGAATTTGCATATTTTTTAAGGGCGCTGGGTGACTTGAAAAATGTTGAGAAACGCTGAGCTACAATACAATATGTTATATTACATTAGGTTATGTTCTGTCATCACATCTGATGTGGAGTTCTTCTGGGTTTTGAAGCTCCACAGTCCATTAGCAGTAGGATTACTGTGTGCAGATACATGTGGAGTACACTGGGAGCAGAGAGGCTCATTTCACATCTAATCTGGGTTCTCATATATTATGAGATATCCTGATCACCCTCCATATTCATCGTGTAACGTGCACACACCTACAGCTGAAGCAGTTGCAGTTAAAGTAAACCTTATGATTAGAGAACCTTTTTAGGCTGCCATTGCTGGCCCGGTCCTTTAGAAATATTAGTTCCCTGGCTATAATGCTAATCCAATGTCTTCAGTGCTTAGTAGATCTGACCTCTGAACCAGAACATGTAAATAAATAAGGAATAATGACACTTTTATGGCACTTATTTACACTAAGCTCGTTCCTGAAAGTACTGAAGCCAGAGGTTTATAATGATAGCCCGATGGCTAGCATTTTCAGCAGTGGCAGCCTACATGTCAGGGTTCCTTCAATAATGAGAATCATCCGCACCTGTGCTAGTGGTTATTGCAAGTCATTTTTCCTGCAGGTTCCGCAGAGGCAGCCAAAGAGCCCATTGATCACCTGGATGGTACAGAGGATGAGGGAGATGCCGGAGGCCGTTAGCACCATCGAGAACAGGATGACATTGAACTCCACTACTCCCACGGGGTTGATGCAGGTGTTCCACAAAGCTTTGTTGAACAGGTAATTGTCTTCACTGGAAGAAAGAAAGACAATAAAAATCAACAAATGTTTATTCCATGCCTTTTAAAACGTGGCTTTCCCAAGTAGGTGCAGCACTGAAAGAGCTCCTCTACCCTCTTATTGTCATTTCTGAAAACTCTAGGGTCCAATGGACACAGCTGGACAGACTTGACATGGTGCGGAGTCCTCACCCTACTGACCCTCGTGTAGGCTCTGCCTCTTGTTTAGAGGTACCATGGTTAAACATTCACTTCATACATATATGGAGCCTTGAAATGCAAGGAGGCTGTCTACCTGTCTAGTAGAACCTGGGTACCCAGGGCACATGTCCCAGGTCTTCTACTGAGTCTTCTTTGCAACAACTGTTGCCAACAAAGACCGTGGTCTAGGATGGCAGGCTGTTAGGAGCCGCACGCAGCCACCAACACACTATCATGTTGCTGATTTCCAATAACATGTCCATGTGTGTAACAAAATGTTCCAGTCTGCCACCCTGCCTGCCACTTCTGGCCAGGTCCTCCTTGTTGACCCTGGACAGTTTGTGTTGTGGAACTGTGTGCTGGGAACTTCACAACTCACCCACTCAGTGCCTGTCCACCCAAAACCGAACTGTTAGATTAGTAGTTCAACAAACTGCCTACTCTTCAAGTCAACAAATGTTCAAGTTAACCTGGCTTAAAATGTTCTGAAAGGTTGTATCTCTTGCGGTCTGTAGGAACATACAGTATAACATATCAATCCATGAGCCTATCTGGAGCCTCAACTACTCATCTTGAGACAAAGTTTCACCTCTCGTGTTTTACCACGCTGAAACTCAAATGTATATATCCAGAGCTTCAGTGGGCAGTAGAGGCCATGGAACATAAGAGTTGGTGACAAGGGGCAAGGCTTAATATCATCTCATCATCATCATAATCATCTTGAGACAAATCTTCACCTCCAGCTTTCTACCCTTCTAAACCTGAAATGTTTATATCTAGAACTTCAGTGGGCAGTAGAGGCCATGGGATTTGAGAGTTAGTGACAAGGGGCAAGGCTTCATATCATCTCATCATCATTATCACCATACTTATCTTGAGACAAAGCTTCACCTCCAGCATTCTACCCCAATGAAACTCAAATGTTTATATCTAGAACTTCAGTGGGAAATAGAGGCCATGGAACGTAACGGTTGATGACAGGGGGCAGGGCTTAATATCGACTTGGGTTGAAGTCAAGGTTCCATGTACAGTCAGGGCCTTGGATCCAAGGAGCCCTGGAAATTACACAGGGATTCATTTGAAGACTATCAAAAGTACTTGAAGTCTTCAAAAGTTTCTCCATTGCTGTTACTGCTGTTACCCGAAATTGTTTCAAACAACTTATGTATTTTTCTGCAAGGGGGAAGGAAGGCCTTTCCATAAGACTGGTGCTTGTATCAGTTGCAGATGTTTGGCAGGTCTTACCTGAAATCTTCTAGCTTGGAGTCGAAGGGTCGGCCCCATATAGGCTGTTGAGTTACGCTTAGCGAAGGCCAATACTGGCATACTGGTCCTTTCACCATGCCCACAATGGATACCACAAAACCATACAGCGATCCAACCACACCGATAGCAGCAAAGATGATTGACAGGAACATCTGCGGGAGAGAAGGGGGTAAATATGTCATGCACCAATGGAAGTCCTAATTGTTATGACCTTAAAGTAGGATTCCAGACAAGGATAGCTTGGAGAGAGTAGGGAAGGGTTAGAGCGTCTCTTGTGTGTGGACTCTGGAACAGGAAGTGGGACAAAATCTCCCCAACAGAGACACAAACAGCAATATAAACCTCATCTACCTTTCCCCTTTTTCCAAGTTCTGTTGGCATATATGGTATAATGCAGAAAAAGATCATAAAGTATAAAATAATACAATAATGCCAATTGCATAGTAGTACAGCATAAAATAGTATAATATAATATAGCAAACAGAGTATAGTAAATAGAACAGCGCTGCATTGTATAGTATAGAACAATATCGCTTAATATACAATGCTACAGTAAAGTGGATTACAAGCATGCTTCCGGAACGAATTATGCTCTTAAACCAAGGTATTACTGTAGCATTATATACCATATTATAATATCATAACAAACAGTATAAACTAGTAAAGCATAACATTATATACCATTATAAAGTATAATACAGCATATAATAACTTAGTATAACATACATCATATCCCCAAATAGTGTATACTATAGAATATTAGAAACTAGTATACTGTGGCACAGGGGTAGGCAACCTTGGCACTCCAGCTTTTGTAAAACTACAAGTCCCACGAGGCATTGCAAAAACTCTTACAGCCATAAGCAGGACTCCCAGAGACAAAGGCATGATTGGGCTTGTGGTTTCAACGCAACTGGAGTGCCGAGGTTGCCTACCCCTGGTATAGCATAATGTACAATATTCTAGTATAATGTAGAATAGTATAACACTAGTATAGCATAGGATTATATACCTTTTTATAGAACAGTAGTTCTCAACCTTTCTAGGGCCGGGACGCCTTCGTAACATTTGCCAAGTTGTGGTGACCCCCAAAGGTAAAATTTAGGGATGAGGCGGCTGCTGCAGCGACATCTGGAGGCGTGGGAGGAGAACTGACACTGCTGCGCTAGGAGAGAGCTGAGGAGGACTCTCACCTTGCACAGCGACCCACAGGCTGAGAACCACTGCTATAGGCAAAGACCGGACCGGGTTCTGCAGCTGGAACTAGAAGAATTGGATTTAAAGTGTGTGGCTATATAACGTATGAGGTACCTACTCCGCAGTACTGTCACTGATAGGGATGGGCTCGGGCGTGTTCGCAGCTCCACGTGCCGAGCCCGCCAGGAAGCTGACAGTCTGCAGTGTCAATCACAGGCACTGAGACATTGCCTGATCTCTGCAGCTGCGGACCGGGAAAATGGAATTCATAGCTAGAGGTGTGTTTTACATATTTTTTTGCTTGAATACATACATATTGCACCCGCCCTCTGCTGCTGTCAATCACTAGAAGGGGACCTGGTGGAGAACTTCAGGTCCCCCTCTGCTGATTGGCAGCATCAGAGGGCGGTTGCAATAGCTAGTTTGCTATTGGCTTTTGCAAAGTGAAATAGCCAATAGGAATCTAGCTATGCATTCCTATGGTGGGGTTTTTTTTCTGACTAGGCGACCCCTGGCAAATCGTCATTCGACCCCCGAGGGGGTCCCGACCCACAGGTTGAGAACCACTGTTATAGAATATTATAACATAGCAAAGCATAGCATAATATAGTATAATAGAACAGGGACGTGTGCTCTGGGGAGGCTGAGCCTGCCATCATGAAAGAAAAAGTCTGAAGCTGACAGCTTTTTCTCCATTCAGACCGGCTTATAACAGGTTATACAGAGGGGAAAGTCTTCCCACTGTATAACATGTCATGGACGGAGTGCTGCCTAAAAGGTACAGGTTTGTAGGTTACACAGCAGCGGGCTTCCCCATTTCTGTGTGTAACCTAACACAATGAGGTTAGAGCTACAACAGCCTCTGACTTGGAGTCAGAAGCTTGAGCTCTGTGGATGGTTTGGACCAATGGCGCTTTGCCGTCCAATCAAAAAAAAAACACTGACAGCATCCATCTAGATGCCTCATTAGTGAAGAGCAAGTGAGGGACAGGGCAGGTCTTCCTTGTTTCCTCCCTCGTTCACACATAGTTTGGTGAACAGGCCAGGGACGGGGCAGGGGATGGGCTGGGGGTGCCTCACCTGCCAATGACCTCACCACACGTTCCTGAAATATAAAATATTTTAACTAGTATAACATATCACAATACCCCATTATCACCCCAGTATAATACAATATAGAATAATATGAAGGTCTATGGTATAATAAAGCACAAAGCCCCGTAGGCCTCCATTTGTAGAACGATCTTTCCAGTAAAAGTTCATTCAGCCGCCTCATCGTCAATCCGCGTCTGATAACTCCCAGAATACCCAATATGACGCAGAGAGTACAAAACTCGGCTCCTGATAATCTCTCCACCTTTCTGACTGCAATCTCCTGAACTCAGATATTGGAATCTGGTGCAAGGTTTCCTTAAAGTGTATGTACACCTTAAGTGCAAAACATTACCCGTTGGCCCTGCCAGAAATTCAGAGCTGTCCTGTGTCCTCTGCTCACTTCCTGTGTTATCTCAAAGAACCCCCTCCCTAGGCAACAGCTAGGAGAATCAAACATCTTTGTATGGTGTTCCAGGGCATGAGGGTTGAGATCATTCTGCTGGAGTTCCCAGCTCCGCCTCTCAGGAGCCGCCATTATATCTCACCAGCTTCAGGCTGAAGTTGTCACCACCCCTTCTTGCCATACACACTTTAATCCAGTAGGGGGAGCCCAGGTAGTGGCGGAGAAGGATGCTCTAGTGACCCGTGTACAGTCAGGTGGCTAAACCAGCTTTTTCCATTATTACACATTAGATAAGATAATTGTATCGCAGACGGTCAGGTGACTTTTTATGTCCCTTAGAATGACACGTATATTTCATGTGCTGTCAGGAGGACTCAGGTCACATGCTTCAGATTTCCCTTTATAGGTGCAACTTTGGACTTTAATATAATCATATAGCCATTTCTAAACCCCCGACCCAAAACTAGAACTTGTGGGACAAGGACTCGTATATGGAGCTCTGACCTCTGCCATCTGCACACTTATTATGACTCGGTGACTCGTAGAGTATTGAAGCCAGGGGATCAGCATAACATACAGGAGGTAACCCAATGCAACCATTCACAATTCAGCTTGCCTACCTAGGAGCACCCTCTCCTCCATAATGACATTCACCCATTACGGCATTTTTGATATTGGCATCACTCCTCCCAAGAACCAGCCCACTGCTTTCATCAGGGCTGAGGGCTCTTGAGAGGAGTACTGGGGTTCTAACAAGGAACATGCTGATAGGAGTAGAGAGCAGAACGACATAGAGATGAGCTCATCAATCTTATCCGTCTCCTTTCACTGTCCAAACACAGGCTGGGGGAGGGGCAAGACCTGTAAGTGTTACTTAACTGCAGAAGAGAAAAATCAGGTCTCCTGCCCAGCCAGACATGGCTGTGCTGTGTGGCAGAGCTGTGTAAATTAAAGGACTTGATGGGCAGAAATACAAATCCAATCAGGAACATACCCCACAGCGGTTGTTGCAGCAACCCTCCCGTCCTGTCGCTTGGATGTGGATGGCTGGGATCAGGACCTAGGGAAAATTAAAATAATATTAAATTGATGAAGACATATATTTTCAGGAATAAATGCTGGAAAAAATATCATTATTGCCATTATCACCCATATAATTACTCGGTATGGATCAACCTTCCTCAGACTTTTTATCCCCTTGAAATAATTTTGTGGTCTCAGGGAACAGCTACAGATCACAGTTAGCGTGATCACTAAGTTGTAGAACGTTTTAAATAGAAGGATAAAGAAAAGGGCATAGCTAAGGTAATGACACCAAGCGGCTGATGTACGAATGTTCCACCAAGGGGCTGATGTACGAATGTTCCACCAAGGGGCTGATGTACGAATGTTCCACCAAGGGGCTGATGTACAAATGTTCCACCAAGGGGCTGATGTATAAATGTTCCATCAAGGGGCTGATGTATGAACGTTCCACCAAGGGGCTGATGTATGAACGATCCACCAAGGGGCTGATGTATGAACGATCCACCAAGGGGCTGATGTATGAACGTTCAGCCTTGGTGGAACCATCACCCTTGGTGGAACATTTATACATCAGCCCCTTGGTGGAATGTTTATACATTAGCCCCCAAGAGTGGCATAGCTAAGGTATTTGACACCAAGGGGCTGATGTATGAATGTTCCACCAAGGGGCAGATGTATGAACGATCCACCAAGGGGCTAATGTAGGAATTATCCATCAAGGGGCTGATCTATAAATGTTCCACCAAGGGTCTAATGTATGAATGTTCCACCAAGGGGCTGATGTATAAATGTTCCACCAAGGAGCTGATGTATAAATGTTCCACCAAGGGTTTAATGTATAAATGTTCCATACAGGGGGTGAGAGGCTCCTTGGTGGAACATTCATACTTCTGCCCCTTCACCAAGGGGCTGATGTATAAATGTTCCACCAAGGAGCTGATGTATAAATGTTCCACCAAGGAGCTGATGTATAAATGTTCCACCAAGGGTTTAATGTATAAATGTTCCATCAATGATGGAATGTTCATACATCTGCCCCTTGGTGGAACATTCATACATCTGCCCCTTGGTGGAACATTCATACATTAGCCCCTTGGTGAAACATTCATACATTAGCCCCTTAATGGAACGTTTATACATCTGCCCCTTGGTAGAACATTCATACATTAGCCCCTTGGTTGATCGTTCAGACATCAGCCCCTTGGTGAATCGTTCATACATCTGCCACTTGGTGGAACGTCCTTACATCAGCTGCTTGGTGGAACATTTATACATCAGCCCCTTGGTGGAACATTTATACATGAACCCCTTGGTGGAACGTTTATACATCAGCCCCCAAGAGTGGATTATCTTACAAGACTCCCCTACTCTATGCAGCAGTATTAAATAAAAGAAACAAATACAAATGGCCAAAAAAAGAAATATTGTAGTGTCCACTTACCGTGGAAAATTGTCCCCTTTACATTGGCGGAAAATGCTAAAAATGTCCTCTCGCATTGAAGTCATTGGAGAAAAGCCCCTGGTGATCAGTGTTGAAGTGACCCTTTATTTTGGATGTCAGTGGGAAATTGCCACTGACTCTGCCACTGCTCATGGAACCCCCCCAGCAACCTCTGGAGGAATTCTATGGTTTCACGGAACCCTGGTTGGGAGAGTCTGGTATATGTGGTCTATCTCTGATCATTTAGCCACACTGCCCTCTTCTGACTGCAGTTTTGTAGTGTAGCTGACAGTTCTGAGGTTGCGTTTGATCATATCTTTGGTTGCAGATGGTCCTTTTAGGATCCATTCGCATTGCAGGCAAAACAGTTTTTGCGTTCCAATGCATGTGTTTGAGTAGCACTGCACTGGATGCTGAAACTGCTCGGAAAACGCACCATTCACTAACAAAGCCCACCTTCATGAACCCTTAGGAAGCCCACCCCAGTGCTTGCACTGTCACATTTGTGGATGGACCCACCCTTTAACTATTGCTTGATTTGGAATATGCGCTTAGAAATTCTAAATGAGCATAACATTCCTACCAGTAATCCGCTGCCGATGACTCCGCCCAGATACAGAACTTCTGGTGTCATCTGACTTTCTGGGTTCTGTATGGGTCCAGTCTCCCATCCCGGGAAAAACAGGATCACGTTGCAGACAATGGCAAAGACAACCAGGGGGTAGAGGGAGATCCCGATGAACCTGGAGCATTTCCCCGTACACATGGCGAGTGATGGGCGATTGGAACAGAGAGATCTGGAGAGGTGGATGGAGCGGAGACTGTGGATGAGTAGATGGAGCCTGGTCATTTATATCCCCACACCAGACCCAGCCCTCTGATAACCATGGCTCACCGGTGAAGTTTGGACTGCAAATTGAGAAATTATTCCAGTGGTAGAGTCCTACGTACAATTTTCCATAAAAAAGAGTGACATAATGACAACATGTTATATGATCACCCAGAGAAGGCTAAAAAAAAGACTGCATACAGCAGCAGTAGCATTGACGCAACTTTCCATTGGATTCAGGGAATTGTAATCACTTGACCTCCTGTACCTGCATAACCCTTATCAACCCAAATTATATTATATAAAGCACAGGTGACATGCTTCATCTCTGCTAGTCCAGCCTTGTTCAACTATTTTACCCCAGAGGAACCCCTAAAATCTTTTTTTAAGTCTCTGGGAACCCTTACTAAAACCAGTTCATTGGGGGGGGGAATAGCAAAAATGCCTCTTCATCATTGGTGGTCAGAAATGCAACCCTTATGGTGGTCATCGGAATGCTACCCTTACAGACGTCTAAGAAGAGAATTGGTGTCATGCTGCTGGCTTTGCCAAGTGGCGTTGGACCCAGAATTATGCAGGCAGCATCAGATTGGGGGGTCAGTCAGCCGCCCCC
>NW_017307236.1:567675-581681 GCF_000935625.1 Nanorana parkeri | reverse complement strand
GCAGCCGCCCCCCCCCCCCCCCCCAAATCCTCCAGAGGAACCCCAGAGTTCCACAGAACCCTGGATGAGAAAGGATGCCAAAGACACTAAAATAACAATTGTTTTCTATGTGCCCTTATCACGCCTTACATGTGCGGTGATGGGTAGAAAATCACAACTCACCGGACATGGGTTGAACAAGCCCTTAAGCCGCCCATACACCTTACGAATATCGCACGCGATTGTGCTTTCGTCCGATATTCGTTAGGTTGATTGACAGTGTACAACCGCAAATACTGTACAATCGATCGACTTTTGGCTAACCAGCAGGTTAGAAAACTTCGGTCGATCGTACGATTTTCGCGAAGGTTGGTGGCGTTTCCGTACATCAAAATTCGTACGATTTACACTGCTCATGCGCAAACGAAAATACGTGCGGTTGTTTACCGCAATTCGTCCATGTGCTTACTTTTAATCCCCCAAAACATTATAAATGTTCTAAAAGCAAAGACCCCGTAGAAGAAAATGGTGGCAGTTTAAAATGTTTACGTCGCACATTAGCACAACGCTTTATCTAACCCAACATTTTTGTAAAAATAATAAAAGATTAAAAAAAAATTGTTGATGATGTCACTGGTCTCTAGTGAATGGACGGGCTGTGTTCTCATGAATATGAAGTGTCAGTGATGTCACTGGTCTCTAGTGATTGGACAGGCTGTGTTCTCATGAATATGAAGTGTCAGTGATGTCACTGGTCTCTAGTGATTGGACAGGCTGTGTTCTCATGAATATGAAGTGTCAGTGATGTCACTGGTCTCTAGTGATTGGACAGGCTGTGTTCTCATGAATATGAAGTGTCAGTGATGTCACTGGTCTCTAGTGATTGGACAGGCTGTGTTCTCATGAATATGAAGTGTCAGTGATGTCACTGGTCTCTAGTGATTGGACAGGCTGTGTTCTCATGAATATGAAGTGTCAGTGATGTCACTGGTCTCTAGTGATTGGACAGGCTGTGTTCTCATGAATATGAAGTGTCAGTGATGTCACTGGTCTCTAGTGATTGGACAGGCTGTGTTCTCATGAATATGAAGTGTCAGTGATGTCACTGGTCTCTAGTGATTGGACAGGCTGTGTTCTCATGAATATGAAGTGTCAGTGATGTCACTGGTCTCTAGTGATTGGACAGGCTGTGTTCTCATGAATATGAAGTGTCAGTGATGTCACTGGTCTCTAGTGATTGGACAGGCTGTGTTCTCATGAATATGAAGTGTCAGTGATGTCACTGGTCTCTAGTGATTGGACAGGCTGTGTTCTCATGAATATGAAGTGTCAGTGATGTCACTGGTCTCTAGTGATTGGACAGGCTGTGTTCTCATGAATATGAAGTGTCAGTGATGTCACTGGTCTCTAGTGATTGGACAGGCTGTGTTCTCATGAATATGAAGTGTCAGTGATGTCACTGGTCTCTAGTGATTGGACAGGCTGTGTTCTCATGAATATGAAGTGTCAGTGATGTCACTGGTCTCTAGTGATTGGACAGGCTGTGTTCTCATGAATATGAAGTGTCAGTGATGTCACTGGTCTCTAGTGATTGGACAGGCTGTGTTCTCATGAATATGAAGTGTCAGTGATGTCACTGGTCTCTAGTGATTGGACAGGCTGTGTTCTCATGAATATGAAGTGTCAGTGATGTCACTGGTCTCTAGTGATTGGACAGGCTGTGTTCTCATGAATATGAAGTGTCAGTGATGTCACTGGTCTCTAGTGATTGGACAGGCTGTGTTCTCATGAATATGAAGTGTCAGTGATGTCACTGGTCTCTAGTGATTGGACAGGCTGTGTTCTCATGAATATGAAGTGTCAGTGATGTCACTGGTCTCTAGTGATTGGACAGGCTGTGTTCTCATGAATATGAAGTGTCAGTGATGTCACTGGTCTCTAGTGATTGGACAGGCTGTGTTCTCATGAATATGAAGTGTCAGTGATGTCACTGGTCTCTAGTGATTGGACAGGCTGTGTTCTCATGAATATGAAGTGTCAGTGATGTCACTGGTCTCTAGTGATTGGACAGGCTGTGTTCTCATGAATATGAAGTGTCAGTGATGTCACTGGTCTCTAGTGATTGGACAGGCTGTGTTCTCATGAATATGAAGTGTCAGTGATGTCACTGGTCTCTAGTGATTGGACAGGCTGTGTTCTCATGAATATGAAGTGTCAGTGATGTCACTGGTCTCTAGTGATTGGACAGGCTGTGTTCTCATGAATATGAAGTGTCAGTGATGTCACTGGTCTCTAGTGATTGGACAGGCTGTGTTCTCATGAATATGAAGTGTCAGTGATGTCACTGGTCTCTAGTGATTGGACAGGCTGTGTTCTCATGAATATGAAGTGTCAGTGATGTCACTGGTCTCTAGTGATTGGACAGGCTGTGTTCTCATGAATATGAAGTGTCAGTGATGTCACTGGTCTCTAGTGATTGGACAGGCTGTGTTCTCATGAATATGAAGTGTCAGTGATGTCACTGGTCTCTAGTGATTGGACAGGCTGTGTTCTCATGAATATGAAGTGTCAGTGATGTCACTGGTCTCTAGTGATTGGACAGGCTGTGTTCTCATGAATATGAAGTGTCAGTGATGTCACTGGTCTCTAGTGATTGGACAGGCTGTGTTCTCATGAATATGAAGTGTCAGTGATGTCACTGGTCTCTAGTGATTGGACAGGCTGTGTTCTCATGAATATGAAGTGTCAGTGATGTCACTGGTCTCTAGTGATTGGACAGGCTGTGTTCTCATGAATATGAAGTGTCAGTGATGTCACTGGTCTCTAGTGATTGGACAGGCTGTGTTCTCATGAATATGAAGTGTCAGTGATGTCACTGGTCTCTAGTGATTGGACAGGCTGTGTTCTCATGAATATGAAGTGTCAGTGATGTCACTGGTCTCTAGTGATTGGACAGGCTGTGTTCTCATGAATATGAAGTGTCAGTGATGTCACTGGTCTCTAGTGATTGGACAGGCTGTGTTCTCATGAATATGAAGTGTCAGTGATGTCACTGGTCTCTAGTGATTGGACAGGCTGTGTTCTCATGAATATGAAGTGTCAGTGATGTCACTGGTCTCTAGTGATTGGACAGGCTGTGTTCTCATGAATATGAAGTGTCAGTGATGTCACTGGTCTCTAGTGATTGGACAGGCTGTGTTCTCATGAATATGAAGTGTCAGTGATGTCACTGGTCTCTAGTGATTGGACAGGCTGTGTTCTCATGAATATGAAGTGTCAGTGATGTCACTGGTCTCTAGTGATTGGACAGGCTGTGTTCTCATGAATATGAAGTGTCAGTGATGTCACTGGTCTCTAGTGATTGGACAGGCTGTGTTCTCATGAATATGAAGTGTCAGTGATGTCACTGGTCTCTAGTGAATGGACGGGCTGTGTTCTTATGATTTTTCCTCTATAATTTGTCTTGTGGCTCCCATGGTATTGCTGAGACCTGAACATTGTATATCTCATGCAACACTGACCTCTGAATTTCTTTTTCCTGACTTGTTTTGCTCATATTTCAGGGTCAAAGTAAAAAGGATTCTGATCCAACAGATCAGATATAAAGATGCTGGTTGCCGGCCAGCAAGTTTTATCTACTCCACATTAATCAGACGTTTTAGTCAGCAGCAGGAGTTTGATACCCAGCTCACCCGTAGTGTCGGTGCTATAGAAAGCTTCATTTTTCACTCAGCAAGTGATCACAAAGCCAAACTCCAGCCCTCCATATTTGATTGTTAGGCCCGGTTTACATCTGGGCGATCCGTGACTGCGTGGATATCGTGGACAATACCGCGCGGATTGCCGTGCGGTCATGAATTCGCCCACCACCAACGATGGATTATTTTCTAATGGCACCCCAGTCGCACCGTGCATTTTCCTGCCGCGATTCTGCCTGTGCAACCAAACTCGATCGTGACTAAAACAGCTGCGCGTCGTGTATCACAAAGAAAGCTACATGTACCTTTTTCTGCGATTGCCGCGCGGATGTCCCCCTTTTGAAATCAATGGGGCCGCACGGCAATCGCTGCCTGCAATTTTGCAGGACCGCGCGATCCCGGGACGCGTGTCCTGGATCGCTCAGGTCTGCACCCGTCCTTATGCTGCACTCTCATAGCTCTTTGGGGGTATTTCCACCAACAATACAGGTATATAGTCTTATGTGTTGTTTAAAGGAAATCTGTTTTTTCTTTCTAAGTGTAAAAAACATTTGTTTTAATTGTCATGAAAAGAAGTCACATTGACCTCTTGCTGCCAGCAGGTGGAGCTGTGTGACAAGAAGTCATGCTTCGGGATATCAATCAGAGAGCGGCTATTACTAGAGAATTGAGGGACGATGCCCTGAAACCTCGGGGGAAAAAATGAATCACAGATAATTGTATTATTATTTTAGTTCCAGAAGTCTTTGGAATGACCTTGCCACGGTTAATGTTTTACATATCTTTATTGAAGTTTATCCCTCTCACTTAATCACTTTCATTTATTAATCCATTATCTTTTATTAATGGGCAAACTTGAAAGGTTTACTAGTCAATAAAATGGAAAAATAAAATAAAATGTTGGTTTATCTTGTACTATAAAACGTCATGTTATACCACAGGAGGCTACAATAGGGCATTTAAGGTGCGCGCAATCAAATACATTACATCTCAGAAATTAATATATAAAATCTTTAAGCTTTTACTAGTTATTATTATTATCACACAGGATTTATATAGCGACTATAAGACCGAGACTCAGGTTTGCCGTAAGGGGGCTTGGTTATGTCAGAGATGCCACCATCATGACCATCGAAAATCACAGGGTTGCAGGGTGAAGGGAATGCCGTTCAGGGTCCCTCCCGAGACAGAACCTGAGAGTGAAACCTCAGACTAGTTTTCTGTAACCTGCCAGGTAAGGAAATGTTATTTTTCATTTCATTATTATTACACAGGATTTATAAAGCGACAACAGTTTGCACAACTCTTTACAATATAAGGAAGACATTACAATTACAATACCATTCAAGACAAGATGGTAAGGAGGGCCCTGCCCCTGAGAGCTTACAGTCTAAAAGGGAGGGGCCAGTGTTACATGAGGAGGTAGATGTGTGGGGATGAATTGTTTGAGAATGTGATGGTTCAGTGGTTAGGTTGAGGTGATAAGCTTCCCTGAAGAGATGAGTCTTAAGGGATTGCCTAAAGGCAGTCAGAGTGGGAGATAGACGGACAGGTTGGGGTAAATAGTTCCAGAGGATGGGAGAGGCTCTAGTGAAGTCCTGGAGGCGAGCATGGGAGGAGTTGATGAGGGAAATTATGAGATGAGATGGAAAGCAGGAGGTCTTTGGAAGAGCGGACGGGACGGTTAGCGCGATACTTTGAGACAAGGTTTGAGATATAGCCGGGGGCAGAGTTATCTTCAATTAAAAAATGTAGCGTGTCACCACACATAACTATAACGATTAAAATACCAGAAGCAGTGAATGCCCAATAATATACAGGGTGACATGCCTTTAGCAGGACCCCAATCAAACACTGTTTACATCCAAAAGCAATTAAAGCTTGTATTTATGGCACAGTGGCACTGCATTCCCAATCTAATGTTGTACAGCCCTATACATTTATCATAAGATCAAAAAGGTTTATATGTGGATGGCTTCATTGAAGATGAAGAAAATTATTTAAAGTGACATTAAACCCTCAGATTTGTTTAACATAAACCAATACTGTAATGTGTGCCTTACTGTAATCCATGGTAGTTTCCCTTCTCTTTGCTGCTCTTCCTTTTAAATCCTCATGTCTTCTCATGCTTGGGGAGAACTTCCCTTTTCAGCTCAGGGCCTCTTCCTGTAGTGCTGGCTCAGGTTTCAAGCCTATACAAACGTATACACAGACACCGTGTATCCATTCCTGAGACAAGGCAGTCTGCTTCAAAACAGAAGTTCTCCCCAAGCATGAGAACAGATACAGATTTAAAAGGAAGAGCAGCAAAGAGAAGGGAAACAACCATGGATTACATTAAGGCGCACATTACAGTATTGTTTTATGTTAAAAAATCTGAGGGTTTAATGTCACTTTAAAGATGGCGTCTTCCAAAATTTCTCAACGCGTTTCACCCCCCACAGTGGTGGGGGGCTTCTTCAGGAGTTAGGCAGTTCACTCTTCAATTGAAAATTGAAAGAAACAATGTAACATGTCTTTACAGTATCATAGAAAAAAATGATATAAATAATACATGCCACAAAAAAAAGATCAGACTGATACTGCCCCACACCACCACATACCCCAACACAGAGCACAAGGAAAACTTAGCATTTAAAACAAATAAGGGCTGATTTATAAAGCATTTGCAGGGCCGTTGGTCCTGTGAACGTTCGTCCTGTAGTTATACATACAACAGGCAGACATTCTTTTTTCCTATTTCTTTTCCTTTACAATTGTAATTAAAGGAGAACTATAAGATGAGTGATTTTCACTCACCTCATAGTTCTAGCCGACCTGTGACAATGAGACTGTCACAGGTCGGCGCAGTAGATCGGGAAGTGAGTGAACACATACCGGCGCTCGCTCACCTCTCGATCATCTCCCTGCAGAGAGCGGTGACTGTCAGTCACGGCTCCCTGCAGGGATTCCCCCCCTCCCCGCTCCGATCCTCTAGCGCTGACTGGCGGAACGGACGGGGGAGGGGGCGGTACAGCTGGCTCTGCCTCTAGATAGTCAGAGCCCGCTATCACTCACGCAGCTGGGCGGATCCAGACAGTAATGCCGGGATCCGTCCCGGCTGCGGCGGTCTCAGTATACCACGAACTGTAGCTCGCAATATATTGAGCTTTGGGTCACGAGAGGAGGTTAGTATATGTCCTCCCGTGACCCTTAGGAGAACTATGGGGAAAAACACTTACCCCATAATTCTCCTTTAAATTTGAATGTTCTGGTTGTAATACTGCATTACAACCGCTAGATGAAGATGAGGAGCATAGAAAATAAATACTTATTTCTTATTCTCCTTTATCGCCATCTAGTGGCTGTAAGGTATTATTACGACCAGAACATTCAAATTTAATTGCAGTTGTAAAGGAGAAAAATAAGAAAACAGAATGCTTGCTGGTACATATACTGTGTACCCACAGGGGCAAACAGCCCTGCAAATGCTTTATAGATCGATCCCTTGTTTTTTATTTTACGTTTTGCACTGTATTTCATGTTACACCCAGATTATAACAAGATATCATACATGACCTCAAAGAACACATAGCAATTGTACCCTTACCAGAATCGCGCGGTGCTTTGTTTCTGCTTTCTTTCATATTAGCACGGGTCTGCCTGCACAGCTGTGTCATTGATCCCCAGGATTGATAGTAGGGATGCACCGATACTTGTAGGGATGGTAGGGATGCACCGATACTACATCACCTGGTGATGAGGGAGCATGGAGCCGGCTTCCCAGCCAATCAGGAAGCTGGCCGCCTGGCTTCCTGATTGGTGGAGAAGCTGGCCAATCAAGAAGCCAGGCGACACGTCATTACCCGCCCCCCGGCTTCCTGATTGGCCAGAAAGCTGAATCCATGCTCCCTCGTCACCTGGTGAAGAGGGAGCATGGAAACGGTTTCCCTGCAATTCGGGAAGCCAGGTGGCGAGTCATTACATGCCGCCTGGCTTCCCTAATGGGACCTCCGGTATCGGTATTCGGTATCGGCGAGTACCGGGGAAAAAATATATCTGTAAACGTACTCGTTACCGAAAAAACGATATTGGTGCATCCTTGATTGAGTGTACTGGGACTGTAAGTCCTATCTGACACCTCAGCAGATGGGACTTTGCAGAGCGCACTCGAGTTTGTCCCTCCCTCCACAACACAATCACAGGTCTGGGAGGCGGAGCTCCAAGATTCGGCTGACAATATCCCTGAGTGCGGTCTTGGATTAGAATTACAGCCCTTCATCTATGCTGGAGGAGGATGGCTGGACGCATAGCGTGGTGACGGAACAGAAATCTGTAGCCCAACCGGCCTTCCTCTACTCCCATAGCTGAAAGTCCATCCCTCGGTACAGATCTCAGCCTGGGGAAAGATTTTGCAAGGTCTTCACCATTGCATCCGCGATCCAGTGATGGCGGATGCATGCTTTCCAGGCTTGAATCCAAAAATGTCAGTTCATTATTACAGTGAGCACATTTATTACATTTTTGGTAAAAGTGGAATTAAAAAAATGTTACAAGCTCTTAGGTGTTATACCGGCTCCTGCTAATGACTGACACTCAGGCTCCTGAGGAAGTCCAAGTGACGTGTTGATCAGGGTCGGTGACATCATTATGTACGATGGATACGCACCTCACTTTTAGTCAGATCAGGAGGAGGAGGAGGAGGACTGGGCGCATTTAATTGTAAGAGCCTTTAACAATGTTTAAAACAAATAAAGTTTCAGTTTTACACTATTTTCCTCTTTTCTGAATTCATTAATGGTGATCTGAGCTTGTGAAGACGGTTTTGACACAAGGAGTGCAGCTTTGCCCTGTTTGAGGAAGTGTTTTGAAGACCAGAGAGGGTCAATCATACCCCTTAGGACAAGGGTAGCCAAACTCCAGCCCTCTCGCTGATGTGCAACTACAAGTCCCATGAGGCATTGCAACACTCTGATAGACTCCCAGAGGCAGATGCATGATGGGAATTGAAGTTTCAGCACAGCTGAAGGGCCAATGTTTGGCTTTTCCTGCCCTAGAATATAGCACAGCTGCTTTAAAGAGTAACTCCACTTATGTTGGGAAATGATCAATCCCCTCTGGGTGGTCTGTGTACATTGGAAGGATTTTAATAAACTTTGTTGCAGTTTCTTACCTGTTTCTGTTCTTATGAAATAGCAGTTTGTTCCGGCATGTCCTTTCCAGACTGATTCCTGAATGGGAGGGTCTGGTACCTGCGTGGGAGGGTCTGATTCCTGAAAAGGAGAGTCTGGTATCTGAATGGGAGGGTCTGATTCCTGAATAGGAGAGTCTGGTATCTGAATGGGAGGGTCTGATTCCTGAATAGGAGAGTCTGGTATCTGAATGGGAGGGTCTGATTACTGAATAGGAGGGTCTGGTATCTGAATGGGAGGGTCTGATTCCTGAATAGAAGGGATCTGATGCCTGAATGGAGGGGTCTGGTACCTGAATGGGAGGGTCTGATTCCTGAATAGGAGAGTCTGGTGCCTGAATGGAGGGGTCTGATGACTATATGGGAGGGTCTGGTAACTGAATGGTAGGGATCTGATGCCTGAATGGGAGAGTCTGATTCCTGAATAAGAGAGTTTGATGCCTGAATGGGAGGGGTCTGATGCCTGAATGGGAGGGTCTGATGTCTGAATAGAAGGGATCTGATGCCTGAATGGAGGGGTCTGGTACCTGAATGGAACAGTCTGATGCCTGAATGGGAGGGTCTGATGCCTGCATGGAAGGGTCTGGTGCCTGAATGGGAGGTGTCTGATGCCTGCATGGAAGGGTCAGGTGCCTGAATGGGAGGGGTCTGATGCCTGCATGGAAGGGTCTGGTACCTGAATGGGAGGTGTGTGATGCCCGCATGGAAGGGTCTGGTACCTGAATGGGAGGGGTCTGATGCCTGCACGGAAGGGTCTGGTGCTTGAATGGGAGGGGTCTGATGCCTGCATGGAAGGGTCTGGTACCTGAATGGGAGGGGTCTGATGCCTGCATGGAAGGGTCTGGTACCTGAATGGGAGGGTTCTGATGCCTGCATGGAAGGGTCTGGTACCTGAATGGGAGGTGTGTGATGCCCGCATGGAAGGGTCTGGTACCTGAATGGGAGGGGTCTGATGCCTGCACGGAAGGGTCTGGTGCTTGAATGGGAGGGGTCTGATGCCTGCATGGAAGGGTCTGGTACCTGAATGGGAGGGGTCTGATGCCTGCATGGAAGGGTCTGGTACCTGAATGGGAGGGTTCTGATGCCTGCATGGAAGGGTCTGGTACCTGAATGGGAGGTGTCTGATGCCTGCATGGAAGGGTCTGGTACCTGAATGGGAGGTGTCTGATGCCTGTATGGAAGGGTCTGGTGCCTGAATGGGAGGTGTCTGATGCCTGTATGGAAGGGTCTGGTGCCTGAATGGGACGGTCCGATGCCTGAATGGGAGGGTCTGTGTTCATTAGAATCAGCTGGTGAACTTTCTGTGTTGTAATGAGCAAAGTTGCAGTGTTGGCATCCCTTTAGCAGTAGTTAACCCTTAGGGAGTATCTCACCAGAAAAAATGAAATTCCTACTGCAGTGGATGCCCAAAATTCTACTTGTATCTCAGTACAGATATGTGTCACAATCAGCCAGCCAATCACAGAAGCAAGAAGTGACATTTCTAGGGGTCTTCTGTACACCATGTGTGTACAGAACGCCTCCTGATAGCCATATTGCAACTATATACGGTATATATGTGTATATATATATATGCATATGCAATATTTCTACATACATACTGTATATATATATACAATTGCCCTATTGTAATACATTGAACGTATTGGACATATATGTTGTAATTCATTGGACATAGCCACACCCATTGTTATATTAGTCACCATGTGGTTTGTAATGGCCCCACCCCTTTTGTCATGTGATTATTCTATTTGTGAGTAGAAGAATTACAGAATAGAGGAAGCATCTCCCAATCCGTTGCACATTTGAGGGTGGGACAGTTTTCAATGGATCCTGAATTTGGAATAATAATAAGAAAAAAACAACCACAGAAGACCTGAATGCTGAAATCTGTTTATTCACATACCGTCATTACTAGAAATGAATAAATAAAAAAATAAATCTATTATATACACCTATTTGAACATTTCATGGAATTCATAACGCCAGCGTGAGCCAATAAGGGTTGGCGACAGACAACCCTTCATCTTGCCTCAGTTTGGTGCAATTATGTCTCTTATCTGTCTTCAGTGAACTGAAAGGGTTAAACGGAATTGGGAGGAGGCGACCAATCAGGATGACCAAAGGATCCAGCCTTTGCCGTGATGGGGTTGTGCGGATGGCGGCGGAATCGGTGCTTCGAAAGGTTTCTGGTGAGTCAACCTGCCGAGAAAAATAAGATTTTTTTTTAGGAAAGTTGAAGTAACTTTATAAATCTACAGAAATGATTTGCTGATGTGTGAGAATATATTTAAAGAGATATATATATGGGGAGATTTCACACTCTTCCAGTCCAATGACTGTGGTCACCAGTAACAGGCAGTAAGAGGAGATCTACCCAATGAAAGTCTACCCAAGTTCTGGTTCATTAAAGTGGATCTTTGAAATGACAACAATGACACCTTTAGAAATGTTTAGTAATGACATTTCTACAGGCAGATACATATAGATAATTGTTTGCTTTATATTCTTTTCATACTTCTCACAGCGGCCATTTTACTTAGTGGCAGATTAATATATCTCCCTTTACTTCCTGGAACTCTAGCACATGTGACTAGGACATGTGACCTTGCACATCATCTCAGGGGAGGAAAATGCCTTTCCCTGAGATCTTGTGAGATTAAAGATGAGATTTCCCAGCAATGCTCTGCTGATGTAACCTTCCCAGGATGCATTGCTTGGGCACAGGCTGCATCACCAATGCCCAAGAGGACCAGGAAGTGGAAAAACAATAATTGTAAGTAAAATAAAAATATGTTTGTTTAGCTAATGAATGTAAGATGATTTCATATCATCATGCCGAGCTGTATGATGATGTGATTTTTAGTGAAAGGGGGTACAAGGTCCGCTTTAAGAGCAGTTGCAGGTTGTTGACTCAAGGCCTAAAACAGCGACACAATATTATTATTATTATTATTATACAGGATTTACTGTATATAGCGCCAACAGTTTGCGCAGCGCTTTACAATATAAGGAAGACATTACAATATGAGAGCGGTACAACAGCTTCCCCAGAATTAAAAAGAGAAAACAAGTTTTGGTTGCATTAATACTTTATACCTCGCCACCTTTATGTGAACCTGACCCAGTTCTACAATATATGTATCTGGAGGCCGCCATATTGGCGTATTACATATACAAGCCCCTGCTCCCGGGTCACGAGCACAGCAAGGCGGTAGCACTTTACTGCTCCTTTACTCCAATGGCCCCCAAAACCTGTACACTCTCTGCCTTATCCTGTAATCTATTTTTGCACAGCAAGAATGCCAATTGCCCCGCCTTACAGAAGGGGTGTAGCTACACTTTTTAAATGTGAAGCATAGTCGCTACAATAGGACGCAACAAGCATGAGAAAAACTTTACAATAAAAACCCCAAAATAAATACTAACTGAAAATACGCCGACGGCCCCCCCGATTATTTCTTATCCCGGCAGGTTCCGCAGCAGCATCCGAACAAACCGTTCAACATCTGGATCACACAGAGGACGAGGGAGATCCCGGTGGTGCTCAGCACGATGGAGAACAGGACGACGTTAAACAGTGTTACATCCGCGGGAAACTTGCAGATGCTCCACAAATCATGGTTGAACAAGTAGCTTTCGTTACTGCAAGAAAGGAAGAAATAAACATCAGTATTTATGATACATTCCAATCCTGTCCTTGTATACACCACAAACTACAGTGTGCAATGATTGCTGCAGGGCTTGACTGACATGCCCCCCACCCCTTGTGGCCAGATGTGGTACTGCACATCATGCCCCCTTACAACTTGAACATCTGCAGTAGACAGCCATAGATTTGGTTATATTTAGCTATGTGTATAGGCTCCATAGGCAGTAACTTGTCTGCTTTTTATAAAGAGCTGCTATAAAGGGGATATGATTGATGCTGTCTGATCTACAGAGAATCTGGTGACTCCCCTGGACACTCCTTGTGCCCCCTTTCTCCTACAGTTGTGTTGCTGGATTTGCTCTCAAAGCAGAGTTAGTTAGAACAGTTATAAGTGCTTCCCTAACTACAGAGAGCCTGGGGACTTCTCTAGATACTCCTTGTGACCCCTTCCTGCTACAGTTTTCAGGAAAACCCAACCAGAAAAAAAGCAATTTCAGGGAGGTGCCCTTCTCATTTCAGGGAGGTGCCCTCTGTGGTCCCCCCTACACAATCTGCGGGATAAGGGGGGGGTGAAGAGAGCACCCCCCCCGAAATGATGGCAGATAGCCTGGGAAGCAACAACTTCTTTGCTATCTGGGTTTTTTTTTAGTATTTTGACAGCTGCTGCCGTCAGAATTAGAAACAAAAAACACAATACGAATGCATAGCCAGATTCCTATTGGCTATTTCAATTTGCAATATACAATAGCAAGCTGGCTATTGCACCCGCCCTCTGCTGCCGTCAATCACCAAAAGAGGACCTGATGGAGAACTTCAGGTCCCCCTCTGCTGATTGACAGTGGGCGGGTGCAATAGCTAGTCTGCTATTGGCTATTGCAAAGTGGCATAGCCAATAGCAATCTAGCTATGCATTCCTATGCTGTTTTTTTTTTCTTGGCCGGCGGCCCCGATGTCAGAAAAAAAAAAAACACAGAGCGCAGGGAAAGGTTTACTCTGCTAGATAGAGCAGAGTAAACCTTTCCGGGAGAAAATGTTTCTCTCCCGGGGACCCGCTATCTAATAGTGGGAGACTCCCAGAGCGTCCGTGAGAGTTGGGATGTCTGAGTTTTGTTGCTGGGTTTGACTCCTCTGGATATTCCACCTTTCTTATACAGTTGTGTTGTTAAATTTGCCCTCAAAGCAAAGCTGGTCAGGTTAGGGATGAGCACTGCCTGATCTACAGAGACTCAGTTGACTCCTCTGGACACTTCCTCTGCCCTTTATTTCTTGCAGCCTACAGTTGTGTTGCTGGGTTTGCTCTCTAATCACAGTTGATCATATGAGGGAGGAATAGTGAAATGAGTTACAATTTGTACATCTTGTGGGTTGGCATTGACCTTCCTAATCACACTGATCAGTAGACTGGCACAGAAGTGGCCTTTAGTAAATTGGGCCGGGGTCACACTCAACCACGCCCTGTCCCCTGTGACGTATAAACCCCCCTACCCCCTCCTTCCCCCTCTCCACT
>NW_017307236.1:548821-567601 GCF_000935625.1 Nanorana parkeri | reverse complement strand
AATCAATTTCTTTTAAACGGTGAAACCCCCCCCCCCCCCTAAACACACACACACCATTCTGTATGGCTGAAGAGTGAGAACACCCCTTTTCTTAACCCGCAGTTGTTTGTGAGGTCATCACCAACTCCTGACACATACCTGAACTCTGTGTTCCCCCTTCTCTTCCCCGAACCCATAGAAGCATCACACTATTTAAGATGACTATAGGTTTACTTTAAGTGGCAACAGGGAATGCCTTCCAATTGGTTCCACCAAATTTAGGGAGGGATATTCTGTAGGCCAAAAGAAGACAAGGAAGAAAGTAGTGCATAGGATGACCTGCAAGTCTTACCTGAATTTATCAAGCTCTGTATAAAAGGGTCGCCCCCACGTTACTGTGGTGGTTGAGTTTTGATACAGGCAAGTGGGTCCCTTCACCATGCCCACAACGGACACGGCAAAGCCGTAGACGGATCCAGCAACTCCTATAGCGGCAAAGATGATTGACAGGAACATCTGCGGGAGGGAAAGGGTTGGAAAAGTTAGTCGCATGTAGCATTTGAATAACAGACCAGTAAAACCCATACTAAAGCTTTATCGTTTTTTATGTTTTTTTTAGATATTTCATTGTTTCCATCACAAATCTGCAGAATGACGGGTTTTATTCTCTAGTAAGGATAGTAGGCGGAGACATGCAAATCATTATTGTACGTCTAATGAGGAAATTGCTAAAAAATTGTGAAAAACTCTCCATAGGAAAGAGATGTAATTTCCAGTGCAGCCCTGGCCGTAATCTTGCTATACTATATGGCCAAAAGTATGGAAACCCCTCCAAATGATTGGGTTCAGGTGTTTCCAATGATGAGTATCATTAATTTTGCAGCATACAAAGACATTTGAGACAATTGTGTCCTTCCAGTCTTGTGTGATGGTTTGGTGAAGGTCCTTCTCCGTTCCACCTGACTGTGCCACTGTGCACAAAGCCAGCTCCATAAAGACATGGTTTGATGAGTTTGGTGAGGAGGAAAGAAAAAGCCCTGACCTCGACCCTACTGAACATCTTTGGACAAATTGCACCATGACTTGTGCCCCCATGGTTTTATGAGTTCAGTGTGGAGGAACTTGAGAGACTTGGAAAGAGCCCGGACTTCAACCCTACTGAACCACTTTCAGATGAACTGCAATGCTGATTGCAAGCCAGGTCTTCTCATTCATCATTAGCAACTGACCTCTTTTGGAACATATTCCCGTACACTCCAAAATCTTATGAAAAGCCTTCCTAGAGGAGTGGAGGCCATTATAGCCGCAAAAGGGGAGGCAGACAACTCCATCCTAATACCCATGGTTTTGGAATGGGAAGTCTAAGAAGCTCATGTAGGTTTGATTGTTTGGTGATGGTCGGGTGTTCACAAAGTGGCTATATAATTTATGCATATACGTAACATACAATCAGAATCTTACCCCACAACGGTTATTACAACATCCTTCTTGCCGTCCTGTGGCCTGAATGTGGATGGCTGGAATCAGTACCTATCAGACAAAAATTAAGAATATATAAGGACGGTTCTATTCAAAGCTTATATTTTGGTACAGACATTTTAATCACTTGACCGGCTTCTTCGAGCTCTCAGGAAGCCCATTAGTAAGATCTATACAATTGATTCCCCATCCTCATCTTCCCGTTGATATTGTCATAGGGTCGTGTTCTCTTTCTTACCCGTGGGCTACACAGTGGTTTAACTTCGCTGGTAAAATGTTATGAGATCAATCTCTTTGTATCAATGGATGAAGGGGTCAAAATGTTTAATGTGAGCTACCACATAAGAGATTTTCAGTAGTGTGACTGAGCGTTCAATATCATTAGCAAATGCGACACTACTATGGTTCAATAAAGAAGATTGACCTTTATTCACAATGGAGTGCAAGTGACTTTTTGGTTTGTTACGTTTTGATATGCGGAGGCATCTGCAGTCACTTCAAGCACCCACCCGACTTACTGTGGGTTTAATCCGGTCAGGAGTGCGATGGGATCCACTATGCATCTCCCGCAATCGCACAATGGTACATATAGAATACCAACCGAATGGGGTATCAAATACCAACACCCAATTCCACGATTAATCTCTCCCAATATCACAATGACGCCATTTAATTATGTAGCAGAAACTATTATCACCTGTCTCTTCTTATAAAGACCTTGGGAGCAGGACATTACTTGCTCTAACATTGCTCATTTAGGATATTCTTGGGCAATTTTTCCAATTGGGGAATAACCCGTGAGATTAATCTCCCAACTACTGACCAAAGATGACCCGAAGTACCCCAAAAAATAGTTTTTTTCACTCTCTCTGATTAACCGCTTCATGACCGCAGTACATCTTCATGCGCCATTGCCTATAAGAACAAGTAATCGGCATCTCTGTACGTTCCTAGTTTTCAGACCCTTATTAGTCAAAGAGTTCTAGTCCAGTTAAATGACACATACAACGCTGCTAGATTTAAAGCCAGCTGGAAGTTCGACTATAATATCAGCTTCTGGTGGTCTAACATGTTAAATATTTGTTAGCTATGAGCACATTTTAAGAGAAAATAAGACTTTTACCAGTAATCCACCTCCGATGACTCCGCCCAGGTATAGAACTTCTGGTGTCATCTGGTTCGATGGGTTGCTGATAGGATCGATCTCCCATCCCGGGAAGAATTGGATTATGTTGGCGATGAGGGAGATGAGAACTAAGGGGTAGAGGGCGATCCCGATGAACTTGGCACATTTTCCTGTACACATGGTGAGGGTGGTCGATGGGAGCAGATGGAAGAAGAGGAAGTAGTGCAGGAGCTTGCTGGTACTGTAGAGAAGAGTCGGATCCTGTTCTCTTATATCTCCAGACCCAACCCATCAGATAACACTGACTCACATCACACTGGAATTTGGACTCGGTGAGAGAGATAGACGGTGACGCACTGTGAAAGAGCTACGCAGAGACTCGCAGAATAAGATGGCACAATCTAAAATAACGACCTGCAAGATGACCAATCTCTGCGTGTCCCCGAGGTCATTTATTATATACTGGGTCATCTTCCTAAGAACGGTGGGAGGAAATACTGATATATTTACCATACTTGCTTCTTACTTTCTATCCCTTTTGATACTTAAAGGAGAACTATGAGGTGAGTTATTTTCACTCAGCCTCATAATCTGAGCCGACCTGTGACAATGAAACACACGTCGGCTCAGTAGATCGGGAAGTGAGCGAACACATACCGGCGCTCGCTCACTTCTCGATCTATCCCTGCAGAGAGCCGTGACAGGGGAGGAACTGGATTCCCCCCTCCCCTGTCTGATCCTCCAGCGCTGACTGGCGGAACGGACGGGGGAGGGGGCGGGTACAGCTGGCTCTGCCTCTAGATAGGAAGAGCCAGCTGTCACTCACGCAGCTGGGTGGATCCAGACAGAATTGTCGGGATCCGTTCCGGATGCGGCGTCTCAGTATACCGCGAGCTGTAGCTCGCGGTATACTAAGCTTTGGGTGACAGGAGGACGCTAGTTTGTGTCCTCCTGTTACCCTTAGGAGAGCTATGGGGAAAAGCCCTAACCCCATAGTTCTCCTTTAAGAGTTTTATGTAAAAAATTAAGATTCACACAACTTTCCAATAAAATACAGTTAGAAAAATGTGTGAATCCTGGGTAAAAAATGTGGGAATCTTGGGTGAATAATGGGTGTCTAAATAGACCTTTTAAAGTATATTCAAAGCTAAATTGTTTTTAGTTTTGGATAGAGTAGGGAAGTGTTTGAATCCCCGTTGCCTTTTTTGTACCACTTGGGTCTCATTGGGGAAGATTCCCTTTTAGTTCCCCATTTACACTTGAGCACAAGCGGTTTCAGGTTTTTTTAAACATTTTTTGTGTTTTTTTCCAGCATTTTCATGATTGGGCTTCTTTGTTTTAGCCAACAGAAGCCAATGGACAGCTAGCTACTAGGAGGAGGAGGCTTCAGGCATTTTTAGGCACTCACATTGAAGTCTATGGGGCCAAAAATGCGGGACTCTGCCTGAAGAAAGCGACATGCGACCCAACTCTCACGTTTGAATGGGCACCATTATACATAAAAAGATGTTGAGCATTGTACCAAGTCAATCATTCACAATAACTGAAGGTCATTCTGTGTCTGTGCTGCTGCTTACCCATTGTTTATGTTTATATCTCCCCTGCACCACTGCTGCCTACCTATTGTTTATACCTCCCCTGCACCACTGCTGCCTACCCATTGTTTATACCTCCCCTGCACCACTGCTGCCTACCCATTGTTTATGTTTATACCTCCCCTGCACCACTGCTGCCTACCCCATTGTTTATGCCCACCATTCGCCATGCATTGGCTTCCTAACCTTTGTTTATTTTTGCATCGCCTCGGCAACACTGCTGCCTACCCATTTTATATGTTTACACCCCCCTTACCAATGCATTGGCTTTCTACCCATTGTTTATGTTTACACTCCCCTGTGCCGCTGCTGCCTACCCATTGTTTATGTTTACATTCCTCTTTGTCGCTGCTCACTCATTGTTAATGTTTACTTCCCCTCTGTGCCACTGCCAGTGCTTCCTACCCATGGTTCACGTTTACAACCCCCGTCACCACTGTCACTGCTGCATACCCACTGTTTATATTTGCATCCCCCTGTGACACTGGCACTCCTGCCTACCCATTGTTTATGTTTACACCCCCTGCACCACTGCCACTGCTGCATACCCACTGCTTATATTTACATCCCTCTGTGACACTGGTACTCCTGCCTACCCATTGCTTATGTTTACAACTCCTTGCTTCACTGCTTTTGTTGCCTACCCATTGTTTATGTTTACACTCCCCCATGCACCACTGCCACACCTGCCTACCCATTGATTATGTTTACATCCGCCTCTACTGATATATTCTACTGGCCCTGAATGAGTCATTTACTAGGCAGTGGAAAAGGGGGGATGCAAACATACACAACAACAGGTAGGCAGCAGCACAGGCGCAGAATGACCTCGGCCCTCAGTTATTCTGAATGACTAAAGTTTGAGGTAATTCGGTGTCTGTGCTGCTGCCTGGTGCATAACTCATTCCGGGCCAGGGGGAGATGTAAACATCAACAATGGGTAGGCAGAGGTTGTCTTTCGACTGCAAATAGGTCATGTTCACACTTAGCCCTAATTCCAAAGTGCAGTTCTTCCAGATTCCATTCCATATAGTTGCTCAAGCCCTGAAGAAGGGGGTGTCCATTCCCCCTGAAATGTGTTGGCTGTATCTCACATTTCCAATCAAATAAAAACTTCAAGGAACCTTCAAGCGAGATGACCATATTTTTTTAAAGTGCCCTCCTACCCACACACCTCGGATCAGTCTGCTGCAGCCAGCAAGATGCATTTCCTCAGTCTCCTCTCCCCCCGGTGATCAGATTTAACCTCACATCCACACATGTGTAGTGCATGAATGTGCACAAAATTCCTCAATTGTTTATGAGACATGCGGAAAACTCGTATTGCGACCGGGGGTGGCATTCATTGATAATGGCTCCCCAAAGTAGAGATGAATGGGCTGCCCTATGCGCAATGCACGATGTTGCGCCTCCCAAGTGTGAATGGAGGCTGATACACTGTACCTTTGCAGCAAGTCACAAGATGAGGGACAGCAGGAGGGGCTCCGATGGATACCCGGAGTCAGGGGCATCCCGAGGCCGGGTGTCACATGGAGTTGAGACCGGGTGACACCGCGCCGTGACGTCATCGCGCATGCGCGGTCATCTAATTGAAGCCTGCTGGCGGCCATCTTAGTGATGGAGGCCAGCAGAGAGAGGAGGGGACTGAGGTATGCTGCAGGGTTCCCTCATCTATCCTGACACTGTCGGGCTCCCGGTCCATGACCGCCGAGTGCCCGACTTTTTAGAGGGGGTGACATCAAAATGACTGTCAGTCATTTTGATGTCACCCCTCCAATGGTGTCACCCGGGTGCGGGCCGCACCCCCCTTGTGAGGCCACTGCCAGGAGTATATATTTTATATCGGTTATGACAAGTTTCCTCTACCCTGTTATCCTGTGCAAAGTCTACATGACCTCTTATCTCCTGCACGGCCGCACACTGTGTATTGGGTAACCTTGTGGAGGGGAACTATGGCAGTAAAGGTAAATGTTGTCACCGGTGTGTCATCTCTGCTAAAGGAAGTTCCTATTACACTTCCCCACCTAGGAGAGTAGTAGCCCCGGCTGCCCCAACTGGAAATGTTCAGCCCTGAAAAAAGCAGACCCCCCCCTCCCCCACACTAGGCAACACCCACATGTGATGCTGAGCCTCCATGATTGAAATAACTGAAATCCAATGGATGAAAGGGGCGGGCCAGGGACAGTCACTGGAGAAGAAAGCACTAGATGATACTGAGCATCCTCCAGCCAGGAAACGAGGCGGGCTCTATCTGACTTTCTGAAGCTTCTAATGCACATGGTGAGAAGCTTCCAGTGTGCAGTGACATCAGAGGAAGCCATTTCAGTCCAGGAGAGGAGCCGCTACAAATGGGCAAGACTTGAGGGAAGGCCGGAGTTCAACTTTAGGATTCTGCAGAGAAGCAGTGAAAAGTTAACACCCCTATAATTTTTCTTTTTTGTCAGGTGGTTGTCTTTATCCCATGAAGACGCTTTCCCCTCACTTCCTGTTCTGGTGACAAATTAAACCAAAACCCCGAGGTTGCCCTCCTTTTTTTTATAATCCTCTATAACAAACACACTGAACTCTAGGCAGATGACACAAGTGTTAATGCAGCTCTGTAATTATCAATGCATCATTACATTTATTTACTTTTTCTCCCAATACAAGCAGTGTAGGTACCTCAATTTGGTTGCCAGAGGATCCCGACACGCACGGCACCTCTGGCAGTCGCCGGCCAGCTAAATTAGGACCCCACCTGGAGCTCCTCCCACCGGACCAGCGCTGACTAGCCGCTGCTCTCCCGCGCCGAAGGTAAGTGGAAGAAAAAAAACATAGCGCAAGCAGGCCCAGCGCTACAGGGGGTCGGGGAAGGGGGGGACGCAAAAATGCACATTGCCTGTGTAGGCAAGAATCCTAGCACCGGCACTGCGTCTCAGTATACCGCGAGCTACAGCTTGCGGTATACTGAGCCTAGGGTGACGGGAGGACGCTAGTTTGTGTCCTCCCGTTACCCTGAGGAGAACTATGGGGAAAAGCCCTAACCCCATAGTTCTCCTTTAATATCAACCTCTTGCAGTCCCTCTACAGCAGGGCGGGAGTGGAAGTGGAAGAAGCAGCACAAGGAGCCAATCAATTTATATTCTGATAAGAAGCTTGCAGTGTAAAGGTATGAACGGTGGGGGGAGGGAGAGGAGGCGGATTGGTGTGGGTAAGTTCATTTTCTCACATTTTGTTAGAAAGTGGACTTACCCTTTAAGGAAGCAGTTTTGTCACCCTTAAATTGTGTTAGGACTAAAGAACCTCTACCCTTGCCCTTATCTCCATAGTGGGTAGGTGATCTGTAGTCTACAGGGAGAACTGGGCAGAGTTGATAACATTGCAGAGTGTGCAAGACACAGGACAGCACTGGATTTCTGGCAGGATCAACAGGTATTTGATAACAGATATACCAAAACTTTTTTTAATGGTATTTAACAGACCAAAGGGAGCCAATAAGAGAAGTTAATTGTTAGGGTTCCTTTTGCCACACAGACACGGCTTCAGTCTGGTTGGTACGTAGATGGAGTCCTGGAGACGGATCTTCAATAGAACTGATGAGTTCTCTATCTGCTTTTTTATGACTTGTCACTGCGGCTTCAGGGAAATGAATGAAGAAAAATACGACTACAAAGGTGAAGATAATCTATTGTACATGTCGGGATCAGCATTCTCTGAGCGATATCTGGGTGGGCCATCAGTTCTCTCTGCGAGGTCAATGGCTAAGAGTTGCCTTTCTGGTTGTATTCCATAGATGACATCACTCGGCGCTTCTGATTCAATAATGTTCTATCTCTAACGTCAATCTGTCTGGAGGGTCAGGAATTCAGTGAAACTCCCCCAAAAAATCAAAGAGGTCCTGGGAGTTAAACTCTTACCTGCTCCAGAACCCAAAGACTATAAAAGTTCAACGAGCTGACTGGCTCCGGTAAGGTTGACATGGCTCTTTGGTGGGTAGCCACAGGGCGTCAATGTCACCGAGATCACTTGTATGCAGCCTGCAGGTCTCCCATTCTCCATGCATGGGGAGCGGGGGTGGTGTTGGCGGGTAGGGGGCTGCATTGAGGAACCTGGCCTTGGGGCAGCAGAGAGAGTAAATACGGCCCTGGGTACCCAGAAATATAACTCAAAGAATGTATACACACCACAAGGGCCAAACCAGCTGAGAAAGAGTTCAGAATGCTTCCATTGTTCATAAAATGATCATATACAACAGCCAATGCAGTTGGGGCCAAACATGTCACCCCTTCATGTGTGCTTAGATGGACTCAGATAAGCAGATACCAGATATGTCGGGGGGTATTCAGCTTTGACAGGGCAGATTATGCCAGTGTTACCAGTTGCCTCAAGCGTTAACGCAGGCACAATCTGCCCCTTTCAAGAAGCTGACTGGATCTCGTAATGGTTGCTCACGTAGAACAAGGCTCCCCTTTGGTGGATACCCAGAAAATAAACTTAAGCGTCTACTGTATATAGGGATGCGCCAATACCATTTTTTTCCAGACCGAGTATGAGTACCAATACTTTTCCTCAAGTTCTCGCTGATACCAATTACCAATACTTTTTTTTAGTGTCATGTAACAGTTTTTCTAAAACACAACAGACTAATGTGGGCTGTGCAGGGTCTATGGTGAGCTGTATGGAGTCAGAGGTGGGCTGTGCACAGGGCCGGATTTCCCACAAGGCCAACCGAGGCCAGGCACTGGGGCAGCAGGCAGTAGAGGGGCAGCAGGGATATGGAATTCCTATCTCCTGACACTCAGGCCTGGTAGTTGTTTTCTAGATTTAGCCCTGCTTTCGGCAAGCAGGGCTAAATGTACAGCGGAGAAGCCGCTGCTTGGTTTGTACAAGTGATCTCGGCGATGTTGCCGAGATCACTTGTATGCAGCCTGCATACAGGGGAGCGCATTGAGGAACCTGGCATTAGGGCAGCAGAGAGAGTAAATACGGCCCTGGCTGTGCATGGTCTATGGTGAGCTGTGCTGGGTCTATGGTGGGCTTTGCAGGTTCTACAGTGGGCTGTGTAGGGTCTCTGGTAGGTGTATGGTGGGCTGGGTCTCACCAGGGTTCTCTAACAACTTGCCTCCAAAGTCTACCTCCTTGCCTCCGATGTCTAGCTCCTTGCCTCCAAAGTCTATCTCCTTACCTTCTATATCTATTTTGTTGCCTCCTACTGTATGTCTACCTCCTTGCCTCCTATGTCAATTTCCTTGTCTCCGAAGTCTGTCTCCTTGCCTCCATAGTCTATCTCTATCTCCTTTCCCCCTATGTCTACCTCCTTGCCTCCAAAGTCTATCTTCTTGCCTCCAAAGTCTATCACCTTGAAAACATGATCAGAGACTGAAGGGATGCTACCAGAGATGGTCGGAGACCATTGAAATGCTACAAGAGATGGTCAGAGACTACAAGCATGATACCAGACATGGTCGGAGACTACAAGCATGCTACCAGAGATGGTCAGAGACTACAAGCATGCTACCAGAGATGGTCAGAGACTACAGGAATGCTTCAAGAGATGGACATAGACTACAGGAATGCTTCAGGAGATGGTCACAGAGATGGCCAGAGACTACACGAATGGTACAAGAGATGCTCAGAGATTGTGTACATTCTACAAGAGATGGCTAGAGGCTACAGGAGTGCTACAAGAGATGGTCAGAGACTTCAGAATCCCACCCTGGCCAGTACAAATAATATATGTTAAGCTGTGGAGATTCTCCCCCATTGAGATCTCAGTAAAAAGAGGGACGTACAGTCAGTGACAGCTGCTGGCCATTACATAGCAATCTGCATAGTCTTCCAGCACCAACTTCCAGCTCTGAGATGTCATGTACCTCAATGCCGAGAGCTGCAAGTAATATTAATAAATAAGGGGCTTTGAGGCTGGAAAGATTCCACAGAAACGTTAGGTGACCTCGAGTCTCCTTCTCCCAACACCTCACAGATGATCTCCACTCGAGTGCCACCCATGTCTGGTCCTGTTGGGCCTGTGTGATGTCGAGGAATCAGACCAGCCAATTAGAACTGACTAATGAAAACCCTATTTGTCAGCTTGTGGGCGTAAAGCACCTCTCCTAATCAGCCGGTCATTGAGATGCTTCTGGTAGCACATGAATGTCCTCAGAACAAGTCAAGGCGTCAGCAGGAGGGTATCCTGAGAGACACAGTCCTGGGTCATCTATAGCCCATTGAAGTCTGCAGTGTTGAGGGAAAGCCCAGTATTATGCTTTATTGCTAAGCCCATATACTAGATGAGTCACATGATGCCGGTACCTGTCACTGACTGTCTAAGATCAACAGACGGGTCCAGGTCCCTTCTTATCTCATTCTATGAACTGCCATAAACCTTGCAAAAAGCCAATAAATGCTGCCACTAGCACACAAGTTGTTCTATTTTATAGCTCTATGAACACACATACACTGCTGTGCAAATCCAATAAAGAGCATTTTACAGCTGTACCGGAGAAAGCCTTTTCCTGCTCGCCAAGAACAATACAATATATATATATATTAGCTATATACTCTATACAAGAGGTTCCTTGCATTGGAGTTTAATGTGCCCATGATTTGTCTTCCCTCCCTGATCAACGTGCTAATGACATCTTTAAACAGAAGCTTCCTATTTTTATTACATACCTTATTATAGTCCCAGTGATGTCATCATTGGGTCTGTTTGTTTCTCTGCAGGATATGGAGAATGGCAACCAGATGGCAGGGCGGCGGGGTTAGTTTCAATTTTTTTTTATTGTTTCTTTATTTTTTTCAACTTTTTAATCACTTTTTATTTAATAATTGTTTATCAATTTTTTTTAGATTTTTATTTATTTTATTTACTTTATTATGTTTTTTTATCTTATTATTGTTTCTTTTTTATAATTATTTTCTCATTTTTTAATAATGTGTTTCTTATTATTTTTTTATTTTTTAATCACCATTTTATTTTTTTAATGTAATTATTTCATATTATTTTTTTATTTATTAAAACATTTTTAATCAATGACATTTTTTTTTTCCACGTTACTTTTTTGCTATCACACAGGAGAAAACAATCCCCTGTGTGATAGCAATTGAAGGTGACAGGTTCTCTTTATTGACCCTGTCACCTCCAATACAGGGGTTCTAGCACAGTACTGCAACTCCTGTGACAGGTGAGAGAGGAAGAGCACAGCGCGGCACAGCACAGCTCTCCCCTTTCACTGTCTACACGGAGCGGCAGGGTTACTTTTAACCCGGCCACTCTGCTCCCTGCAGTGAGGAGACGGACTCGGTGGCGGAGGACGGAGCCAGCGAGGAGAGAGGTAAGTGCAGGGAGGAGGGGAGGAGGCTGCAGACTGTTTACATGTGATCTCGACGACATCGCTGAGATCACATGTAAAAGAACAATTGGCTTCCCTCACTCTACATTTAGTCCGGCTTGTGCAAAGCCGGACTAAATGTAGAGAGGGCAACTTACCGCCCGGCGCCCGCAACTTCCTCACAAAGACACCGCTGCCGCCCCTCTGCGCCCCCCGCCTCGGTGGCCTTTTAGGAATCCGGGACTGCTTCTCTATGCAATGCAGGTGGATCATGGATGGTGGGAGGGGCCAGCAGGGTGCGGTACATGGCTTCCTGAAAACATCACGGCACCCTGCCTTAGTACTCCTCTCAAGAGCCCTCAGCCCTGATACAAGCAGTGGTCTGGCTCTTGGGAGGAGTTATGCAAAATAAAAATGCATTGATGAGTGGATGTCAGTCTGGAGGTGTGGGCAGGGTCGGGTTTCCCACAAGGCCACCAAGGCCCGGCCTCGGGGCAGCAGGGAGCAGAGGGACAGCAGAGGTGTGGAATTCCTATCGCCCGACACCCGGGACATGCAGTTCCGGGCCTCGGGCAGGTCATTTTTTTCCTACATTTAGTAATGCTTTGGGCAAGCAGCAGGGCTAAATGTAGAGTGGGGAAGCTGCAGGTCATTTTGTACAAGTGGTCTCGGCCATGCCGAGATCACTTGTAATTAGCCTGCTCGTCCATCCGCCCCCACCTCCGGCTGCCTTTGACCACCTCCCTCCCGGCCAGTGGCGTAACAATCCAGGCGGCCGCTATGGGGCCTGGGTCGCTATGGCCTGTAAGGGTGCTAGCTGTCACTGGCACAGCTAAGCAGCGGCGTTCCCCTCACAGCCGCTGCCTAGCTGTGTCAGTGACAGCCAGCAGCTACGGCAGAAGAGGCCGGCATTCGCAGTGAAGGAGGAGGCGGGGCCCGCCTAAGAGCAACCCCACCTCCTCTTACATCACTGGCCAGCGATTGAAAGGTTTGGGCCAGGAATAGTCAGGATAGAGAGAAAAGGGTTGGAACATGGGTAGGCAACCCTGGCCCTCCAGCTGTGGTGAAACTACAAATACCTTTAGGCATTGCAAAAATCTGACAGCCACAGGCATGACTCCCAGAAGCACATACATAATGGGATTTGTAGTATTACCACAGCTGGAAGGCCAGAGTTTCCATACCCTTGGGATAGATGATGCTGGATGTCCTCCAGCCAGGAAATAAGGCTCTATCTGACATAATACAGCTTCTAATGTACGTTGTGGGAAGCTCACAGTGTGCAGTGAAGTCAGAGGAAGCAATTTCAGTCCAAGGGGAGGACTGAAGGGAAGGCTGGAGGTCGGATTTAAATAATTCCAGGAAGACAATACTATGACGTCATCATAAATAAGAACAGAATTGACATTGAATCAATAGGCCCATCCTGAGGGATGTGAAAGTCGAGCACCCGTCATGGGATCACTGGAACAGGAAGTACGAGTTATATTTAGCGGCGCTGATAAGATACTCTGATATGGGAGTTAAGAGATGCAGGGAGGGCGCCCTCTTTTTTTCCGATTACACCCCGTCCTCCGGACTTTGCCTCCTGAAGATGATACCTGGCAGGGAACCCAGTGCAGATCGATGGTGGTTGCATCATAAATTCCCTCACACAAAGATTAGATGTCTATTGATTTTTGTTTCTACTTAGCAAGCAAGGAAAAATGTTACCAAGACTTTCCATTATGACAGTCGAGTTCCTCCTCCAATCACAAGGCGTGACATCTAAAGATAGAAACAGGGCACGGGTCTGCTTTTATGTAACTAGTTAAAGTGGATCTATTATTAGATATCCACTGATCAGCCAATAATATTGGGGAGGCCCCCCTTTTCCTGACCCGTCCAGGCATGGACACCACTAGACCTCTGAAGGTATGCTGTGGAATGGACTCCCCTAGACTTCTGAAGGTACGCTGTGGTATGGACTCCCCTAGACATCTGAAGGTGTGCTGTGTTATGGACACCACTAGACCTCTGAAGGTACGCTGTGGTATGGACACCACTAGACCTCTGAAGGTACGCTGTGGAATGGACACCACTAGACCTCTGAAGGTATGCTGTGGTATGGACACCACTAGACCTCTGAAGGTACTCTGTGGTATGGACACCACTAGACCTCTGAAGGTATGCTGTGGTATGGACTCCACTAGACCTCTGAAGGTATGCTGTGGTATGGACTCCACTAGACCTCTGGAGTTATGCTGTAGTATGGACACCACTAGACCTCTGAAGGTACGCTGTGGTATGGACACCACTAGACCTCAATACGTCTATTGATTTTTTTTTCTACTTAGCAAGCAAGGAAAATGTTACAAAGACTTTCCATTATGACAGTCGAGTTCCTCCTCCAATCACAAGGCGTGACATCTAAAGATAGAAACAAGGCATGGGTCTGCTTTTATGTAACTAGTTAAAGTGGATCTATTATTAGATATCCACTGGTCAGCCAATAATATTTGGGAGGCCCCCCTTTTCCTGACCCGTCCAGGCATGGACACCACTAGACCTCTGAAGGTATGCTGTGGTATGGACTCCCCTAGACCTCTGAAGGTACGCTGTGGTATGGACTCCCCTAGACCTCTGAAGGTACGCAGTGGTATGGACTCCACTAGACCTCTGAAGGTATGCTGTGTTATGGACACCACTAGACCTCTGAAGGTGTGCTGTGGTATGGACACCACTAGACCTCTGAAGGTATGCTGTGGTATGGACACCACTAGACCTCTGAAGGTGTGCTTTGGTCTGGACACCACTAAACCTCTGAAGGTATGCTGTGGTATGCACACCACTAGACCTCTGAAGGTGTGCTGTGTTATGGACACCACTAGACCTCTGAATGTGTGCTGTGGTATGGACACTACTAGACCTCTGAAGGTACTCTGTGGTATGGACACCACTAGACCTCTGGAGGTATGCTGTGGTATGGACACCACTAGACCTCTGAAGGTACCCTGTGGCAGGGGCGGATGCCACCCCGAACGGCCCCTTGACCCCCGGCCGCTGACACCTGCACCCGGCCGCCCGCCCTCCGCATCCGACGCGGCTCTGTGAATGGTGTGGCCGCTGCTCCTCAAGGAGGTGCTCGGGAGGCTCCAGCAGGGGGCGCTCTAACATGCCGCATCTACCTGGTACAGCCAGTGCGGATTGCCTCGGTATGCGATCCGGCTGGCTGGATCAGGCAGACGCGGCCCTGTAATCAAGCGCTGTAGAGGGCAGCCCGTTGGGTAATTCTGAGGACCCCCTTGAGGACCGAGCAGCCGCCAATCACAGAGCCGCACGGGATGTTAGGAGGTGCTCGGGAGGCTCGAGCAGGGGGCGCTCTAACATGCCGCATCTACCTGGTACAGCCAGTGCGGATTGCCTCGGTATGCGATCTGGCTGGCTGGATCAGGCAGACGCGGCCCTGTAATCAAGCGCTGTAGAGGGCAGCCCGTTGGGTAATTCTGAGGACCCCCTTGAGGACCGAGCAGCCGCCAATCACAGAGCCGCACGGGATGTGATCCGGCCAGCCGGCCGGGTGCAGGTGAGAAACAGGTGGCAGAGGGAGAGAGCCACTGCAGCTGCGGCCACAGCAGACAACTGAAGCCATTGTAATATATCCCCCCACTTCCAGAAGCCATTGTAATATATCCCCCCACTTCCAGGTGCCATTGTAATATATCCCCCCAGCTCAAAAAAAAATTGGAGCATGCAGTGCTCGAGTGTTTGGCTTTCACTTGAAGAGAAGGTGGCAACTCTAGCAGTACCACATAATGATTTGGTGCCGCTCTCTCCTGTGAGCCCAGGACAGGGTGATGATGTGGCCCCATCAAGCGGGATCTTGGCACCATAGGCTCACAGGAAGTGGGCCGAATGACCCTAGGCACCATTTGACTAGGAGCAGAACCGGCGCAGGACCAGTCGAGTGGTAAGCCTATGGGGAACAGCGCCAGAGACAGGTTGCGGATTGCAGTGGGAGGGTTTTGTTTTAAATAACCCTGTGCAATGAATTACCCTGCCAGGGGGTATAAACATGGCAGAAGCACCAAACTTTGACAAAAGCGGCAATATACTTACCAGTCTGTGGGCCTGTTTGCTGAGCCTTCGCTGTGTAGCAGAGTTATCGCCTAGAGATGAGCTTGGTGTCGGTCCGAACTTGAGTTTGTCTGAACCCAGAAGGAAGTCGTCAGTGCCAGTCAAATCAGTTGCAGCCGGGGCATTTGCCACCTTGCGGCCTAATGCAAACAAAGGGGCAGGATGCTGATGACATCATTGATCTTATCTGCCCATTTTAGTGCAATGACACCAATCTGATTTGACTTATCGGCTGGTCAAATAGCAATTTCCCCTGTTGGTCACTATGGTTCCTCCCGCTGACCCCTAGTCACTGGAGGGCACAATAGGAATGTAGGGGGCAGTGGGAGGAACCACAGCATCCACTGGGGGCCACGCTGTTCTGCATGCCTGGAAGTGGAAAATGCTACACATGGAAGTTTCAGCGAATAGGCCAATGGACAGGTAAGTATAATGTTGCTTTCTTCACAGGTTAGTTTTACTTGCATTTTTGACACCTTGACAGGGTCACCTGGCACATGCAGGGCTCTGTTCTCCATATATTTACTTCACCGCTCCTTCCTACATGCTACCCAGTGCATCCGGGTATGAAGGCGCATGTGACTTGCTTCCTTGTTACAGTGCTCGGGCTTGGCAGCCAATCGGTAGGCCTACGCAGGTGAGATAACGGGGTTGGGGGTCTTCTTTGCAGCAAGGGAGAATAGGCAAGGTGAGTATAAGGAGGTTGGGTGTTTTTTTGCAGCAAAGGAATGTAGACAAGATGAGCATAAGGGGGTTGGGGGTCTTCTTTGCAGCGATGGAGCATAGGCAAGGTGAGTACAAGGGGGCTGGGGGACTTTTTTTTCCACTAAGGTGAGTATAAGCGGTTGGGGGGTCTTCTTTGTAGCAAGGGAGCATAGGCAAGGTGAGTATGAAGGTGTTGGGGGTCTTCTTTGCAGATAGGGAGCATAGGAAAAGTGATTATAATGGTGTTGGGGGACTTCTTTGCATATAGGGAACATAGGCATGGTGAGTATGAGAGTGTTGGGGGTCTTGTTTGCAGATAGGGAGCATAGGCAAAGTGAGTATTAGGGTTGGGGGTCTTGTTTGCAGAAAGAGAGCATGGGCAAGGTGAGTATAACAGGGTTGGGGGTCTTGCTTGCAGATAGGGAGCATAGGCAAGGTGAGTATAAGGGGGCTGGGGGATTTTTTTTTGCAGCAAAGTGAGTATAAGCGGTTGGGGGTCTTCTTTGTAGCAAGGGAGCATAGGCAAGGTGAGTATAAGGGGGTTGGGGGTCTTCTTTGCACATAGGGAGCATAGGCAATATGAGTATGAGGGGGTTGGGGTCTTGATTGCAGATAGGGAGAATAGGCAAGGTGAGTATGAGGGTGTTGAGGGTCTTCTTTGCAGATTGGGAGCATAGAAAAAGTGATTATAATGGTGTTGGGGGTCTTCTTTGCATATAGGGAACATAGGCAAGGTGAGTATGAGGGTGTTGGGGGTCTTGTTTGCAGATAGGGAGCATAGGCAAAGTGAGTATGAGGGTGTTGGGGGCCTTCTTTGCAGATAGGGAGCATAGGCAAGGTGAGTATGAGGGTGTTGAGGGTCTTCTTTGCAGATAGGGAGCATAGGAAAAGTGATTATAAGGGTGTTGGGGCCAGGGCCTTCTTTGCATATAGGGAACATAGGCAAGGTGAGCATGAGGGTTTGGGGGTCTTGTTTGCAGATAGGGAGCATAGGCAAGGTGAGTATAACGGGGTTGGGGGTCTTGCTTGCAGATAGGGAGCATAGGCAAGGGACGTATAAGGAGGTTGGGGGTCTTGTTTGCAGATATGGAGCATAGGCAAGGTGCGTATAAGGAGGTTGGGGGTCTTGTTTGCAGATAGGGAGCATGGGCAAGGTGAGTATAAGGTGGTGGAGGAGCTTTTTTTGTCATATCACCCTGCATAGAATAAAAGTGGGGTTTTAGAAGTTCATTTGGCTGCATTTCGCCTTCTGAGGAGCGGCGGTGTTCTTCATATCGCATTGTATTTGCCTTTTGCTCGGTTTTATGGGTGGTGATGAAGTCCATCTGTTATGCGACCTGATAAAAGCTGTTCCATGTGCCATCTTTATGCACCTAATGACTGATCCATTGAAGCGACAGGGAAGCTGATAGTCATATTATCATCAGCCGTGCGTATATTGTCTTCATTGCTTTATTTATTGCATTACAGCCTAGATAATAAGGATCACGAGTGGACTCATACTCACATGCTAAAGTGTACATCTCATTAAAACTGTTTATTTTATATAGTTTTGGAAAGTGTATAAAATGGTTAAAAAGCTTGTAAAGGTTTTTTTTTGTTTTTTAGGGGTGGGGGGCTGTGATATTGGGGAGATTTTACCTTTGTCCTACAGGACAGGAAGTCAGGGGAAATCTCTCCACAGTGAGGGGTCCCTTCCATAGTTCTTTCTGCACGGGCTAAGTGCAGCCCAGTGATGATGTCACTGCTACAAGTATACAATTAAGTATATTTATAGACTAGGAGTGCCGCTAAAAATTGTGGTGACTCGGTACTGTTGAAAATTATGCAAGCAGCCATGAAGGCCAGTGCTTACCTGCTCCCTTTTTTTGTGGGCAGCCATTCAGTGTCACCTGATCTAGAGCTACTATACTAAGGGTCAGTGTCGATGAGCTTTTGTTCACAACAGGATTGCTTAATTTCAATTATAAGTCTATATGAAGGCAAAGGCAGCTTGAAGCATGTCAACTGCAGGTCAGAAGATGGTCAACTGCAAGTCAGGAGGAGGTCAGCTGCAGGCCAGATGGTCAACCGCAGGTCAGAAGATGTTGAACTGCAGGTCAGGGGGTCAGGTGAGGTCAACTGCAGGCCAGGAGGTCAACTGCAGGTCAGGAGGTCAACTGCAGGCCAGCAAATGGTCAACTGCAGGCCAGAAGATTCAAGTCAAATGCATTCATCAATGAATTCTGATTCATCTCAAACTAATGTCAAAAACAAGCTTCTCAAGAAGATTCAGGATCCTTTTCCAATGTAGAATTTGATAGCTCCAGGCCTCTATCTCCCGATTCTGTAGTTACTTTGTTAGGTGCTTAGTTGCGCCTGTGCCACACACAGTATTGGTGCATGATACATGACGCTATTAGGGTTTGGGCAGAGGTTATTAAGTCAGTCACTCCCCGGAATGGGACTAAGGAGGGGGGCAGAAGGG
>NW_017307236.1:512736-548548 GCF_000935625.1 Nanorana parkeri | reverse complement strand
GGGGGGGCACCCTACTCATCATATGCCTGCCCTGCCATTGGTTTTGCCTCTGGCTGGGAACAAGATGGGACAAAGTGCTACATGCACTTTGTCACTTGAGGGACTTAAAAAAGGAGCAACTAAAAAAATAAAAAAGTATGTAAGACTTTGTTAACAAAATTCCCTAAATCAGTCTGTAACAGGAGAAGAACACTGCCTGTGACCTGAGTTCCCTGTTAGCACATGAGCGTGCAGCAGAATCTAAACTGGTTCCAAGTGCTGGACCTCCTTTTCACAGTCCGAGCGTGCAGCAGAGTCTAAACTGGTTCCAAGCACTGGACCTTCTTTTCACAGTCCGAGCGTGCAACAGAGTCTAAACTGGTTCCAAGCGCTGGACCTCCTTCTCACAGTCCGAGCATGCAGCAGAGTCTAAACTGGTTCCAAGCGCTGGACCTCCTTCTCACAGTCCGAGCGTGCAGCAGAATCTAAACTGGTTCCATGTGCTGGACCTCCTTCTCACAGTCCGAGCGTGCAACAGAGTCTAAACTGGTTCCAAGCGCTGGACCTCCTTCTCACAGTCCGAGCGTGCAGCAGAATCTAAACTGGTTCCAAGTGCTGGACCTCCTTTTCACAGTCCGAGTGTGCAGCAGAGTCTAAACTGGTTCCAAGCGCTGGACTTCCATCTCACAGTCTGAGCATGCAGCAGAATCTAAACTGGTTCCAAGCGCTGGACCTCCTTCTCACAGTCCGAGCGTGCAGCCGAATCTAAACTGGTTCCAAGCGCTGGACCTCCTTCTCACAGTCCGAGCGTGCAGCAGAATCTAAACTCTTTCCAAGCACTGGACCTCCTTCTTACAGCCCAAGCGTGCAGCAGAACTAAACTGGTTCCAAGTGCTGGACCTCCTTCTCACAGTCCAAGCGTGCAGCAGAATCTAAACTGGTTCCAAGCACTGGACCTCCTTCTCACAGTCCAAGCGTGCAGCAGAATCTAAACTGGTTCCAAGCGCTGGACCTCCTTCTCACAGTCCGAGCGTGCCGCTTGTCTCATGTTAGTACACAAGTAGTTCACTCTAAGCAGTACTATGCAGTCTTACTCATTCAAGGGACAGTCTAGCCCAATTTGTAGCTATTATAGAGTTTAATCTCTAACTAGTTTCCCCGTGTCTCTTCAGGTAAGATGTACTTGTGTTCAAGGCTTATGTGTCTGCATCAGCAAGGGGGAGCCCAGCTGGGTTTTTTTTTTTTTTTAGGTTTACATTTTTTATTGAAATTTTAGACAAGACAAAAAGAAAATAACATCGGGCATCCCGTATGATACATATAGACATATATACAAAACAGGTCGTGTACCTGCTTAACATTGACCTTCATGGCAAAACAGACATATCCGATGCTTACACACACAAAAAAAAAAAATTGGCCTTTCTACAATAAGCTCATAATAGCGGTATCAGAAGACCAATAATAAAAAAAAAGGGGGGTAAAAGTATAAAAAAAGAAAAGAATAAGAAAAGATCAGGAAATAATCCAGGACATGGCAAGTATAGTGTGATATAGTGACAGCACAATTTGGCTAAGGAGACTGAGAAACATGTAGATATTGCATCCACGGGTCCCAAATCCGTTCAAATTTGTCCCTAGTATCTTTGATGATACTATTCAATTTCTCATGTATCATTATCCACGATAGTTTAGAAATGACTTGTTTGAACGGGACGGTTTGGGTTTTCCAGGCCTGAGCTAGGGGAATTTTGGCAGCCGAAAAAAAGAATGACAATAGTGCAGCTTCAGGCTTGGACAAACCAGGGACTGGACGATTTAATAAGACATACTGCGGGTCACGAGGTGGTCGGATGCGGAGTACCTTATATATCAAGGCATAAAGCCTGTTCCAATATGGGCGGATGCGTGGGCATTGCCACCGAGTATGCAGCATTGTTCCAGTGAGACCACACCCCCTAAAGCATAAAGGCGATTGACCAGGGTAGATGGCCGCCAATCTGGCGGGCACCATGTACCAATGCGAAAAGACCTTATATCAGGGATACGCTTAACAGTCCTTTAGTTAACCTGGAGCAGCATGTATGCCACAACTCCAAGGGCAACTAAGTCTGCAATTCATTCTCCCAAGACAACATATAAGACGGCTTGGAGGAGGAATTAAAAAAAAGATGAATAAATGAGAGATATTCCTCCACGCGACGTATCTGACTGCATGCACCACCGTTCATATGGGGTGGTAAATGGGGAATCTGTTGGAGGAAGATCTAAAGACTTCAAAAAGTGATGAAGTTGTCTGTAGCGAAACATCTCAGTGGGGGGCATATTTAAGGTATTCAGGCAGTAGCTCAACGTGAGAGATTGGCGGTCCTTGAAAAAAACGACCAATACGATAAAGACCCTTATCAGTCCACCACTGAAATGCTCGTGCTTGAGTCCCCGGTGGGAAGGCAGGATTGCAGACTATTGGTGCCAGAGGAGTGTGGGTCAATGTCAAGTCATAAAGCCCCCGGAGACGATCCCATAAAGCTAATGAGGAGGACAGAGTCGGCGCGAGGACCATCTGTCGACATCTAGGGGTCGTCCACATAAGAACGTCCACCGGTGTACCAGACGCCGAGGCCCCAGCTGGGTTTTTAGTTTCATTTACATTATGGAGAATGCAACCATTGTAGGGAGTTAGGAACCTCTGACAGCACTCATGTTAAACACAGCCGGGGAATATAGCACCTCTCATGTACCACTTCAGGGCCTCTTTGGATGGTAAAGAAGGACAAGGGACTCCTGGAAGTGAGGGTTTGGCCCCCACAGAGCCCAGATCTCACCATCATGGAGTCCGTCTGGGATGACATGAAGAGACGGAAGTATTTGAGGCAGCCGACATCCACAGAAGATCTGTGCTTAGTTCTCCAAGATGTACAACCTACCTACCGAGTTCTTTCAAACACTGTGTGCAAGTGTACCTAGAAGAAGTACCCCCAAATATTCATTGGATTTGGATTTCTCTTCTGTTCATTTACTTTCCATTTTGTTAATTAATAAAAAATAAACTATTAACACTTTTATTTCTGAAATGATTCTTACTGTACAGCAGTGGCGTCACAAGAGGGGTGCGACCCACACCCGGGTGCCACCATTGGAGGGGTGACTGACAGTAATTTTGGTGTCACCACCCAATGAAAAGTTAGCACTCGGTCACGGACCGAGAGCCCGACAGTCTCAGGAGAGACGCCTCATCCCGCCGGGTGAACGTCCCCTCCTCTCTCTGCCGGCGTCCATCACCAAGATGGCAACCAGCAGGTGCCAATAAGACGATGCACAATGACGTCACGGCGGGGTGTCACCCGGTCTCCACTCCGGGTGTCACCCAGCCTCAGGACGTCCCTGCTGTACAGCATTTTTTCACACCTGCCAAAAACTTTAGCACAGTACTGTATATATATATAACCGGTGGGGACACAGCTAAAAGATTGGTTTTGCATCGACCACGGGTCCACCACCGCATTTCCTGATTAGACAACCTAGGTCGCTGACTTTGATGTTTACAACCGTATTGATTACTGAAACACAAATTCCACCTTCCCAGTGTAACGAGAGTGATAGGGACGCCATTATCTTAAGATACGTGGCGCGGGGGTCAATGATTGCTCCTTTATCAGGTGATCACAGCTTTGCTTTTTACCATATATCTCCCTGCATGCGAGAGCGCATCAGTTGTCCGTTTTTATTGTCAGTCACACACATAACACACATTTCCAGTTATTACTGTAACAATGAAGTGATTTTTGAATGCAGCACATTTTGGCATGCTTGCTGGAACATATTTTCATATATGAATGTGGAGGTTGCCCTCTAGTGGACTCACAGCAGGTGAGCATTCAGCACCCAGTAGAGCAGGGGTAGCCAAACTTCGGCCATCCAGCTGTGGTGAAACTACAAATCCCATGATGCATCGCTCTCCGGGAGTCATGTCTGTGAGAATCTTGCAATGCCTCATGGGATTTGTAGTTCCACCACAGCTGGAGGGCCGGAGTTTGGCTACCCCTGCAGTAGAGGAACAGCGTATACAACCATTACCAACATATATCATTACAAAGCAGACACAGAAACACTTCTTATAACACACACACACACACAAACTTTTTACTGACACCCTTCAGATGAGAAAGATTACAGAGTTCCATTAAAGAGGACCCACCACGTGCTGTTAATGGGCAGCTATAATGCTGCATGAAAACTACGCCGATGATGCTGAAGATGAGTAGAAACGTTCTGCTATATATTGCAATGTCCACGCCTTATGCTGATGTTGGCTAATGCAGGAGAGCAGTTCCCTCATGTGGCAGGATGTAATGGAAAGTGAACGATCCCAATCATTGTGCTGGGGAATGACGCGCTGTCACAGGAGGCTGAGCTCTCCTCCCTACACCGTTCGCTCAGCCTCCTGTGACAGCGTGTCAGAGAGGAGAGCGGGTACTAGCAGTCAGTGATCAGTGATCGCTGAGTGTTTGTACATAATTGAGGACAGAGTATGGTTACTATATCCCCAATTATGAAAGAATGGGAAGTGATCTACATTACCCCACGTCCATTCATGATTGTAGTTATAGTAAACATACTCTGTCCTCATGTTATGAATGAACATGAACACTCATAGAGGATTCCTGTTCATTGATAACAGGGGACACAGAAAAAGAGATTGAGGACTCTGTGTTCTCTGAGGACTTTGTGTTCTCAATCTCTTTTTCTATTTTAAAAGGGAAATATCAGGGGTCTGTTTAGACCGCTAATATTTCCCCAAAACCCCTAAAAGTAAAGTAAAAAACGAAAATATTTATTAATAAATGAATTAATAAAAATATTAAAAAAATAAAAAAGTTTATAAAAAAAATAAAATATTTGAAAAAAAAAGGAAAAAATTAAAATAAAAAACATTTTCGGTATCGGTTTCGGCCTGACAATTTTTTTTTATTTCGGTTTTAAAATATCCATTTCAGTGCACCTCTAATGGTGTGCGCCTCTGTAAACCCCATGTTCTATTTTTTGCCCATATGCAACTGTCCCTTTCTGTAATGGAAGTTGAGGTTCTGCAGCTTTGACCAGCACGAGAACAGTCACTAGTCAGGAAAAAAGATCCTTGCAGCACTCCTTACCGGGATTCCCATATACCCTGTTTCCCTGAAAATAAGACCTAGTACTATTTTTGGGAATTGCTAAAATATAAGACCTACCCCGAAAATAAGACCTAGTTGTGGCCATTCCCAGGGCCGGTGGTGGCATAAGGGGGAACTTGAAGAGCCGCAGGAGAGAATCAGCGGTGCCAATGAAGCCAGCGCTAGAGGAAGCGAGGCAGCAGCGGAGGGAGCAGAGCCGCATAAGCTAATGCTTCCTCTATAGCGCAGTCTCCTGTCACAGGTGGAGTGATACCAAATGCACTCCGCCTGTGCGGAATCGATAGTGAAAGCGCGCTTCGCTTTTCCTGGTTACCAAATTGCACCCCCTGATCACCCTATTCCTAAATTTGCCACTCCTGTCTTCTAAGTCTTCTACCGGTATTATGGTATGTAAGACCTACCCCGAAAATAAGACCTAGTGTGTTTTTTTTAAACCAAAAAAAATACAAGACAGTGTCCTATTTTCGGGGAAACACGGTAGATATGCCGGCGGCTGCTTGAAATGACTGCGGATGGCGCCGCAACATAGTTGAAAAATCTCACCAGCACACCACAGCGATGATTACAGCAATGAAGTGTTCATTTATTGACAGATGCTGTCTCTCGTTTGCAAGCGCTTTGGGGGCCACGTGGGGCCCCTTCATCAGGCTCAGAGATGACGGGGGTCCCCTTCAGCAGTCTCTGAGCCTGATGAAGGGGGCCCTGCATGGCCCCTGAAAGCGCATGCAAACGAGAGTCACTAGTCGGGTTCAGTGACAGGGTGACACCTAAAGCTTATCTCTGGAGAGGAAAATAAAACTTTCCTTGCGGTGGGGCTGCTCCTGCACTGCAAGGGTTAACTGCGCCTCTAGGTCTACCTGTGTAAAGCAGCTTTATTTACCTGCTTCCGTCTCCTCCAGCAACCTGGTCTCCCTTACGCACTATGTGGTGGACTGTTACTCGACACTCTCACATATAATGAAGGGCTTTTGGGCCCTGCATTGTGCATGATGACGTCAGCGGGCCTCCGACTGCCAAAGAATAGGGGGGGATGCTGCGGTTGCCAGTCTAAGATCCAGCAAGCAAAAGTCCCTGGACATCAATGAGCATTTAACCCTTGCCGTTCAGAGGCAGCACCACTGCAAGGGGAGGATTTGTTCCCTGGAGGTTCAGCTTTAACACTTCCTGCATCACTGACCCAGAACAAAGCAAGTCACAAAAATCACTTCTCTGCAATCTTGTTCTAGTTCAGAGACCCAAACGGCATTAAAGCCAGAGGATCACTATGACGGCCAGGCAGCTGGCATTTTTAGATCGAAGAGCCAGTTAATATATTGCCAGGTATCCGTTATTTACTAAAGGAAGGTGCTGTCACTGGAAATGGCACCAAAAATGCAGCAATTTGTTTTTTTTAATTTATTGTAGATGAGAACTGTACCGTAGTCATGTCGGTCCAGCAGATAAAGCCATCAACATAGGTCTATTTATAGACAATTAGCAGGGCCCCTCAGACTTTGAATATCTGAGAACGTTCCTCCTGTGCGAATAATAGCAAAAAAAGAGAATGTTCTTAAAGGAGAACTATGACATGAGTGATTTCCACTCACCTTATAGTTCTAGCCGACCTGTGACAATGAGACTGTCACAGGTCGGCTCAGTAGATCGGGAGGTGAGCGAACACATACCGGGTTCCCTCACCTCTCGATCCTGTCACGGCTCTCTGCCGTGACAGGGGGAGGGGCTGGATTCCCCTCTCCCCGCTCCGATCTGCCAGCGCTGACTGGCGGAACGGACGGGGGAGGGGGCGGGTACAGCTGGCTCTGCCTCTAGATAGGCAGAGCCAGCTGTCACTCACGCAGCTGGGCGGATCCCGTCATCTAAGTCGGGATCCGCTCCAGGTGCGGCGTCTCAGTATACCGCGAGCTGTAGCTTACGGTATACTGAGCCTAGGGTGATCGGAGGACGCTAGTTTGTGTCCTCCCGTTACCCCAAGGAGAACTATGGGGAAAAGCACTGACCCCATAGTTCTCCTTTAATATGTTTTCTTTTCAGGTCCAAAATATTGTGATGTAATACTGAATTATGGCCACTAGATGGAGCCGAGGAGCACAGGGAATGAATACTTATTTTTAGGGATGCACCGATCCCGGTTTTTCAGGATCGAGTACCAGTACTGATATTTTTTTTTCGGTACTTGCCGATACCGAATCCGGATATCCCATTACGGAAGCCAGGTGGTGTGTAAAGACTTGCCACCCGGCTTCTCGATAAGCAGGGAAGCCGCCTCCATGCTCCCTTGTTACAAGGTGACGAGGGAGCATGGAGCTGGCTTTCTGGCCAATCAGGAAGCCAGGCGGTGAGTCATTACAGGGCGCCCGGCTTCCTGATTGGCCAGCTTCTCGACCAATCAGGAAGCCGGGCAGCGAGTCATTACAGGGCACCCGGCTCCCTGACCGGCTGGGGAGCCGGCTCCATCCTCCCTCATCACCAAGTGATGAGAGAGCATGGAGGCGGCTTTCTGGCCGATCAGGAAGCAGGTAAAGACTCGCCGCCTGGCTTCCTGATTGGCCAGTTTCTCGACCAATCACGAAGCAAGGCATCTCCTGGCAGCCTTATTGGCCAAGAAGCCGCCTCCATGTTACCTCGTCACCAGGTGACGAGGGAGCATGAAGCCGGCTTTCTGGCCAATCAGGAAGCCGGGGGGCGGGTAATGACTCGCTGTCTGGTTTCCGGATTGGCCAGCTTCCCGACCAATCAGAAAGCTAGGCGGCGGGTCATTACACCAAGTGATGAGGGAGCATGGAGCTGGCTTCCCAGGCCAATCAGGAAGCCAGGCAGTGTGTAATGACTCGCTGCCCGGCTTCCTGATACAGGAAGTTCGGGTATCGGGCTAGGCATCGGAGCAGTTGGGCGAGTACGAGTACTTGCCCAAATACTCGGTACCGTCACCGATACAAGTATCCGTATGAGAACATGCCTACTTATTTCCTATGCTCCATCTAATGGCCAAAATGCAGTACTGCACTACAATACATTGGACCTGAAAAGTAAACATATTAAGAACGTTCGTTTTTGCCATTATGTGCACAAAACGAACATCCACAGATATTTGCAGGGTGAAGGGCCCTGTGGGTTGTTTATAGGTTAACCCCGTAGTGTTTCCTTTTTAAAAGTTTGGCACAAGCAACATTATCCTTTCACTGACCATAGATATGTCAATTATACATTGTTCAACCAAGTCATCCAGAGCTCTTACTCAGAAGAGTCCTTCACCATATCTATTGGCCACTCTGAACTGAACCACTCTGATTGGTTCTTCATGGTTCGTGGTTCCAGAGCTCTCTATGTCCGGTGAGGAACATTTGTAATTGGCTTTATTTAGGGTCCGGGTCCTGCCCAGCCCGAATGACCCTGAACGGAGGTCCGTGTCCAGGAACGATCACATCGGCCAAAGCCAACAAAGTCCTCCGGCTCTTCTCCTGGACCTCTGCGTTTTCGCTCAGTTCTCTCCAAGAGTCCTCGTCTCCCTCCCGCTCGAAGACGTCCCCGGCCACGGCCACCATGCCGAGACTGGTCCCCGGAACGAGGAGGGTTACATCGCTGCCCGTGTGACCTGGCGTGGCCACCACCTTCAGCCCTTCCCCACCGGGCAGCAGGTAGGGTTCTCCTCCGCGGAAGTTGTGGTAGACGTAGGAGCCGTCCCGCCACAGGTCGTAGGACACCAGAATCTCCGCCTTCGGGAAGAGGTTGAGGTTGCCGGCGTGATCGGAGTGTCCGTGGGTGCAGATGACGTGGGTGACGTCGCCGGGAGCCGCGCCGTGGCCCTGCAGAGCCTCCAGGATAATATCGCGGGACCACGGGCCGCCGGTGTCCACCAGGACGGTCAGCGGGCCACGGATAAGGGTGACCGTGCCGTCAGCCTCGAAACGATCGGCCCCGACGTCCCTGCAGTAACCTTCCAGGAGGATATGGACCGAATGGGGGGAGCCGGGAATGTCATGGGTGGAGAGAGGGGACGTCACATACTGCAAGAGAAGGTAAAAAGGTCAGGGTGGCCTACGTATGGACATAGAAAGGTCAGGGCGGCCTACATATGTGGACTTTGTATGTTCTAACCCTATAGTCGATGTATGGAGCCGAGAGAGGACCTGACGTGTTAACTTTCTTGCCTCATGTTGGTAACCTCCCTGCATTGCATAAAGAAGCTCAGAGACTCAGTGATGACATCATTGGGTCTACATGAGGTACGTAATGAAAATGGAAAGCTTTGATTTTATCATTTAATTAGCATGTTGGTGTTATCGGTTTTGATTCTAAAGGCCACTTCCAGTCATTTTTTTGTAGCTTTAGATAATGTGGAGCGGAGATAAAGTAGAATCTTGACTGAAATTGTGTGTCTGTGGCCACATTGCGAACATTTATCCTCACTTCTGCCCTCTGTGACAAACATACAAGAAATGGAAAGATTGGTTGTCACCGAGACAGGAAGTAACGGATAGCAATAAAAACATGGCCCTCCCCCACTCTAATACAAATGTGTTTATGTTAATGAAAATAAATGATCATGAGCCAAAATAATTACTCCATGATTGCCTTAAAATGAGCTTTACGTTACTCTAAAGAAAGTTCAGCGGTGACAGGATCTCTTTAAAGGCGGGCTTTGAAGATAGAAGAGAGATACAATGTATCCATTGATCATCTCACCTCCATTCTGCGGCTGGACGCTCTCTGCTGATCACGTGACCCAGCACACAGCCAACCGCATCAGCTTTCTGATTGGCACAGACGGTGATGTGTCGAAAGTGCGAACTTATCGAGTTGTGGGACCGCATGACTTCCGGTTTCCTCAGAACTACGAGGTTTGCACACAAAACATGTTGTGCACGAGCGCCTTCCACGGCATTGCCCTATACACTTAGACCGCAGCAATAAAATGATGTAGGATGACAGTAAGCCAGCACGTTCTTTATCTCCGGTGCCCCACTCAATATGGCCGCCGCTTGAGTGGGGCACCTGAGATAAAGAACGCGCTGGCTTACTGTCATCCTACATCATTTTATTACTTTATTGCTGTGGTCTATGTCTATAGGGCAATGCCGTGGATGGCGCTCGTGCACAACATGTTTTGTGTAAAAACCTCGTAGTTCTGAGGAAACCGGAAGTAATGCGGTCCCACAACTCGATAAGTTCGTAGTTTTGATCGATCACCGGCCCTAGAAGATGTAGCTTACCAAACCGCCTCCTCAGCGAATTCAAAATCCGAGCCCAGGGCGGTCACGCGAGTTCAACAGTGAAGCGAAGAGCAAACCTGGGAAAACCTATATATTTTTTTGTTTAATCTCTACGTTTACTAGTGCGCATGCGCCAGAGCAGCGCGGCCTTTTCAGTCACCGTCGCTTTTTTGCAAACGCACCCGTCTTTTCTACGCATGCGTGCCTCGGCTTCCGGCTCTGCGTTCCAAGCCTGGTCCTGGAAGTGGCATAAGACACCCGTACAAGTGTCCCCCTTTACGGGTCGGCGAGAAAATAACAAAACAGAAAATATTTTAGAACCGTGTGGACCGTCTGAAAGTCATTTTTACTCTATTTGTAAGCACGGTTGGAATATAGCTCCGTCACAGAGGTACAGGACCTTGCAGACACAACCGGAAGTTTACCTGGTAACCGGAAGTGATCCAGGGGAACGTACTGGAGAGCTGCGGTGAGTGATGTGAGGAGCTGGAGAGTCCCATGTATGTAATGTATATTTACTAATATTGTATTCATGTTTTAGATAGAGATGTCAGTGCAGGGCGGGTATGTGTAGCCCAGAGATAGGAATGTAGCATGTAAAAAAAAAGGAGGGGTTGCATAAACAGGACATTGGGGAAATCAGGGATCATGTGTGATAAGAGCAGTTTGGATCGTGAGGCAGCTGGCAGGGTCAGGCCCTGAGCCTGGGGTCTGTCAGTGGTGTCTCTCATGTTATTGCAGATGTCAGGCCATGGATGGAAAGTCCAGCTGTCATACTGCTACACCGCTCCCATGTCCATCTCTGTACGCCGTGTACCGTGTCCTCATCTCTATACGCCGGACCCTTGTCCTCATCTCTATACGCCGGACCCTTGTCCTCATCTCTATACGCCGGACCCTTGTCCTCATCTCTATACGCCGGACCCTTGTCCTCATCTCTATACGCCGGACCCTTGTCCTCGTCTCTATACGCCGGACCCTTGTCCTCGTCTCTATACGCCGGACCCTTGTCCTCGTCTCTATACGCCGGACCCTTGTCCTCGTCTCTATACGCCATGTACCGTGTCCTCGTCTCTATACGCCATGTACCGTGTCCTCGTCTCTATACGCCATGTACCGTGTCCTCGTCTCTATACGCCATGTACCGTGTCCTCGTCTCTATACGCCATGTACCGTGTCCTCGTCTCTATACGCCATGTACCGTGTCCTCGTCTCTATACGCCATGTACCGTGTCCTCGTCTCTATACGCCATGTACCGTGTCCTCGTCTCTATACGCCATGTACCGTGTCCTCGTCTCTATACGCCATGTACCGTGTCCTCGTCTCTATACGCCGCGTACCGTGTCCTCGTCTCTATACGCCGCGTACCGTGTCCTCGTCTCTATACACCGGTCCGTGTCGCGTACCGTGTCCTCGTCTCTATGCGCCGCGTACCGTGTCCTCGTCTCTATGCGCCGTGTCCTCATCACACTTACCAGCCAGCTCACCAGGAGAATATAGAGCTGTTGGAGATTTTCCCTTCCTGTCTGGTAAAAAGTTGTTAGCAGGACAGGAAGTGTACCTCAGCACTAAATACTGAAAAATGGCCTGGACAGGAAGGGGTTTTAACACCCCGCTCTTCGAGTGGTTAAAGGGACTCTTGTCTACTATAAAAAGAAAAAAAATGTAAGAAGTTCTACCTGTGATAGAAGTTATTATTATACAGGATGTGCAACACTTTACAATATACAGGAAGACAGAACAGGTACAATACATTTCAAGATAAGAGGGTTAGGAGGGCCCTGCCCGTGAGAGCTTACAATCTAAAAGAAACATAGACGAGTGATGTTAGAAGAAAACCAAGTGGTCCATTGAGTCCCAAATGTGTTTCAACTCCCTTCCTGTTGACTGACTCCCTACCTCTGCTGGAAGTCTGTTCCAAATACCAACTACTCTTTCAGTAAAATAATACTTTCTAGGGTTCAGTTTGAACTTTCCTCCATCTACTTTGAGGTTATGTCTCTGTGTTCTTGATCTTAGCTCCATACCGAAAATCCTGCCCTTCTGAACCTTATTCGCACCCTTCAGGTTTCAGTCATGCCCCCACTTTTTGATGAAGAATGAGCACAATGTCTCTCGTACCTCCATGTTCATACTGTTTGCGTCTCTCTCTATACTCCCAGGCTCTCCAAACAATCCCCTTGGTTATGGCGGAGGGGAAGAAGATCGGGAACGCTCTCCTCCCCAGCGAGTCCATGAAAGTGATTGCCGAGTCTATAGGAGTGTCGCAGATGTCAGAGGAGACCTGCCAGCTGCTCACACAAGAAGTCAGCTTCCGGATAAAGGAGGTCACTCAGGTCAGAGGTCACCTCAGTTGGAGAGAATGGAGGGGCACAGTCTGATGGTTTCTAGAATACTCTGAATCTGTAGCCACTTTATACCAGATGCTTTGATCTCTGGTGTTCATGAACATTAAATAGAACCAGTCACATCTTAGTGTATGCAATTGAAATGTTGTGCTCAGTTTTACATGAGTATAATTGTGTGGGGTTATTTCCTTTTGTCTGAGTCTAACTTTTAAACTTAAAAGAGAACTATAGGGTAAGTGTTTTTTCCCTATAGTTCCCTTTAGGGTCACGGGAGGACATAAACTAACCTCCTCCCGTGACCCAAAGCTCAGTATATAGCCGGCTATTGCTTGCGATATACTGAGACCGCCGCAGCCGGGACAGATCCTGGCAATACTGTTGAGATCCCTCCAGCTGCGTGAGTGACAGCTGTCTCTGCCTATCTAGCGGCAGAGTCCCCTGTTTGTTCCTCCACTTAGCGCTGGAGGATTGGAGAGGGGAGGGGGGAATCCCTGCGGGGACCGGTGACTGACAGTCATAGTTCTCCTTTAAGAGTCAAATGTGAGTGATCATCTGAAGTCTGATACTTGCTGCCAAGTTCACACACTTTTTATTATTATTATTATTATTGTTATGCAGGATTTATATAGCTCCAACAGTGTGCTCGGAGCTTTAAAATATCATTAAGATATTACAGTTACAATACAAATCAAAACAAGATGGTTAGGAGGGTCCGGCCCCTGAGAGCTTACTATCTAAAAGGTAGGGGCAAATGATACAAAAGGAAGTTCACTAGTTACACTTGCCGTCTCCCAGCTCTTGAGTGTGCATACCAGTGTGAGATTCAAAAAAAGTCACATCATTAGAAAAAACTGCAAATTATAATGTAATTTCTGATGCTAAATAAGGGGGCAGATAAAAATCTTTCATAGGTAAGACTAGAGCTGCAGCTAACGATTATTTTCAAAATCGATTAGTTAGCCGATTATTACGTTCGATTAATCGGATATAAAATAAAATACATTTTAAAAAATGGCTCCTGTGATGGGACTACTAGTTTGTATTGAGATTGTAGTCCATCACAGGAGCAAGCTTGGAGCGGTGGAAGTAAAAAAGTTTGGTGTGCAATATAGTGAAATGGAAAGTGTAAAATTATACAGCAATCAATGCAGAATGGCACCAACAAATCCCAGCAATAGTACATTATACAGTGCAATGCAGGATACCACCAGCTATAGAGGAGTACAACAAATCCCAGCAATAGTACATTATAGCTGGCGGTATTCTGCATTGCTAAGTATAATGTACTATTGCTGGGTTTTGTAGTCCTCTATACAACGCAATGCAGAATACCACCAGCTATATAGAAACACAACAAATCCCAGGAATATATTATACAGACCGTGTGTAATGTATTGCTGGGACAGCACAATGTTCCATCAGCTATAGAGGAATACAAATCCCAGCAATACATTATAGTCCACACCTGCTCCTCCTTACTTCTTCTCCCCGCCTCCCTGTGACGATCGTGGATGTGGGTGAGCGTGAGGCGGGGAGGAGGTGCTGCGTGTGTCACTTCCTGCCACTGTGCAGTGCCAACTGGAATAAACTACAATTCCCATCATGCAATGGGAAGAGCAGCTGTCAATGAGAGTTAATGTGGGCAGGACTTTGGAAGTGTATGGGCAGGGCAGACCAGGAGTCTCTTGGTCTGTCAATCGTGGTGTTATGGTATGGTGGGCAGGAGTCTGAGGCGCCTTTGTCCTCCCACTGCAGCCAGTGCTGATGTAATTATGTCGCAGCTTGTAAAGAAAGAACTGCAGAGGGAATGTTAAACAACAAGTTGCTTAAGGAAGTCACAGGCACAGCGGCCACTGGTCGTACAAACAGGAAAAAAGGGACACTGAGCCCTTTTATGCAGGTTCCTGACAGTGATTTTATGGTGGCCGCACCATTGAATTACAAAAGAAGAACACATTCATGGAAGACAAAAATGTCATTATTATTATACAGTTTGCGAAACTCTTTACAATACAGTTCAGGGCCTGTTCACATGAGTTTCGGGTCCTGATCAGGTCCGGATCTGCAGACGCGGTGCTACTGATGCAGTGCGTTTTTGATGCGTTTGCGTTTCCTGACCGTGCAAAATGTGACATGCAGTATTTTTCTGTCGTAAGCTGAACGGACTGCGCACGTGAGAACTGTAGCCCATAAAACACACAGGGATACATTGGGATGCATTTTGAGTGCAGGAGCGTACGGATCAGGTCAGCACAGAAAATGGACGTCGTGTGAACAGGCCCTCAAGACAAGGAGATAAGGAGGGCCCTGCCCATGTGAGCTTAGACTCTTAGATTTCTACTTGGCACCTCTCCTCTGTTATGGAGATGAGGAGAGGGAGAAGTGCTCCTCTATAGACGTAGTACGGTGAGTGATTGATGTCACCCTAGAACAGGAAGTGTGTTACCGACAGGATCACCAGTAGAAAATAAAAGTAAAAAGTATCAAAAAAAGGGAGCCGTGTGGAATGATGCACTACAGCAACACCTGGAAAAAGATCTGAAGTCCTCAACATCCAAGCTCTTCTCACTGTATGCATAGGGGGTTTAACACCGCGGATGTCAACTGGTTAAGGCTTTATTTACAATTTCTAATGCCTTGTAACCTGAAAAGTAAAGTTCAGGTAGATATAAAATACACACATGAATGCAGCTCCGTATTCATTAACACATCATTAAGTGTATTATTTTTAAACTGAGGCAGTGTAAGAACCTGAATATGACTTGATATCAGCTTTCTGCAGTCCCCTCTACAGCAGAGCTTAGACTTGGGAGTGGGAGAAGCAGCACAAGGAGCTAATGCATTTTGTTGCAGTGTAGAGTGACAGAGAGATCTGCCCATCAGTCTGCCGCTTCCCTTATGCCGGGGATGGCCAAACTGCGGCCCTCCAGCTGTGGTGGAACTACGAATCCCATGAGGCTTTGCAAGATTCTGACAGCCACAGACATGACTCCCGGAGAGAGATGCTTCATGAGATTTGTTGTTTCACCACAGCTGGAGGGCCGGAGTTTGGCCATCCCTGCCCTATGCTGTCCAGTCACAGGCTGGGAAAGACGAGACCTGTAAGTGTTACTTAACTCCAGCAGAGGAAAAATCAGATCTCCTGCCCAGCTGCGTGGCGGAGCTGTGTAAGTTTCAGGAATAGATGAACAGTTATACCAATCGTTTGGCAGGTAAAACCGCTCCCTTATATGAGTTCAGCGTTTATATTCTCTACCTATCAAACATCTAACTCATTCCTCTTCCCCTGCAGGATGCTATGAAATTTATGCATGTTGGCAAGAGGCAGAAACTCACCCCCAATGACATTGACGCCGCTCTGAAACTGAAGAATGTGGAGGTAACAGGAAAACATTGCTTACATACACACGGAGCAGCAGCCTCAGATGGACAGCATTGACGTCTTACTATGAGGCAGAACAGATAATTATATTGAATCGCACCTAGGGGCCCCTTATAAGAAAATAAAACAAATACTTTTTTTTTATAGGAGTTTTTAATTCAGACAGTTTTGTCTTTGTGGACAATCCTCATACTGTAAATTCAGTCCCTTCCCCAAGGAGCTTACAATCTAAGGTCCCTATCTCACATACACGTACATACTAGGGTCAATGCTGCAGGTGGCGGTGCTTAGCCATGAAGTCAGACCCCTGTAAGAGCATGAAACTAAATCAGGGAGGCCACTGAAGATTCTTTCTGGTTTATAAAGCTTATAGTAGCTCCTTATGATGCGTGCTCCATGACAGCACAGGAGAGGGGACACCACGGTGTAGGATGTGGTAGTCAAGCCTCAGGGTTTATCCCCCCCCCCTTCCAATGGTACCCCCATGGGGACTAATCAAATTTTCCATAGACCCTGTTCTCACAGAGGGGAGGGCTTCCTACAATGCCGTTCAAATGGATAGGGGCTCTTCTTCTGGTCCATCCCACTCAGCGTACGTGGCAGTGCATTTCCACTGGTGACGTATTTCCTGTAGGAGGTGCGGATGACACACTTCTGGCTGGATCATTGGTGGAAACAGACGTGCGTGAATACAGCACGGGACAGCACAGGAGAGACATACCATATGTGGGTACCATACACGGGGGTGGGGTGTAAATCCTGCGGTTTAACTACCACTTCCTATAGGGTGATGTCCCCTCTCCTGTGCTGTCCTGGAAGATTCATGGCAAAGACGTTACCAGGTACCTAACTCCGTTTTTTTAATTTCGCTTTGGATACAACGGGGAAGAATTGGAACCTCTGTCAAGTTTTTGGTGTGTGTCCCCTGGAGAGATTTCTCCTTACTTGATCTCCTCAGGGGGGGCAAAGAGGGAAATAACAAAAGTGATAAAGATACTAACCCTCCCGCACACTATTATATGAAAGTTGTTTTTTTTTTTGTATTGTTGATATCATTGTCTCAGTTGGAGAAAATGTTCTCTGTCTCTATGGTGGCACTAGTGACCATAGCAGGAAGTGAGATCTCCCCAGTGGGGTCAGTACCATGACAAAAGCTTGATAGAGGTCTCGCTCTATCCAAAGCTAAGCAGAAAATAAATAAAAACACATCTTGGACTGACTTCCTCTTTATATATAATCTTTATAAAGACAAAGATGACTTGTTGTTCTGTAAAACCTCGTGCTGTACTTCACTCTCTACACACTTGGTAGCAAGCTCTCTAGATACCCGCTTCCAATGTATTCTACTGTGTACCATAACCGTGATATATATATTCCATCCATAGTCATCGTTAGGGGACGGGTACCCCTCCTGGGAATTTAATTGTGATGGTTTCTGGTTAGATGATATTCGTTGATATACGTCTAATATGTTTTTATTTTATGCCATGTACTGTTGTACGAATGTTTGATATTTGTATGACGGGTTTGAACCCGTGACTTTCTCTGCTTTGTCAATAAAAATTATATTCAAAAAAAAAAAAGATGACTTGTTACTATCTATATGTACTTATTACTCCAGTAATGTTTTCCTCTCTTGCAGCCTATATACGGTTTCCATGCTAAGGAATTTCTGCCGTTCCGCTACGCCAGCGGGGGAGGGCGGGAACTTCACTTTTATGAGGAGAAAGAGATTGATCTGTGTGATATAATCAGCACCCCACTTCCTCGAGTGCCTCTGGATGTCTCATTGAAAGGTAAGAAATGACCTGCCTCTAATTTTGTATTTTATTCTCTTATGGGCAGTGCTCTCAATGATTCCTAACCACTGTCAGATTATTATTACCGCCTATGTCTTCCTGTTCCAATGACAGCAGCTCCCACATTTCCTGTCATTAGGTCACAGGGACAAGAAGGGAGGTGAAGTCTATACAATGGGGTCATGAGCAATATTGAAATCTTGACAGAATGTTTACTTTTTCTACATCTATACATGTAAAATGGAATAACCCTGATCTGTGCAGTGTACCCTATCATAACCCAGCTGATGTGTTTGATGAGTAAAAACAATAAGGAATAAATAGCTAGATGCAATATTAGCAGTACAGCTATTGTAGCATTGTATAGCTAGAATACAGTGTTACAATCTACACACTAATCTAATGTAACATGACACAAAGTAAAACAAAATAAACATTATACATCTAACGTGCCACATGAACCATATCTCGCAGTTCATATTTTCCATCAGATGAAACCTTCAAGATAGTGCAGTGATGTATGAGTAATCTTTAAACACTGCAAAACATGCACTCAACCAACCAGTGCAATCCTGACTCGCCAACTTCAAAAGACCTCTATCTCTAGAAAGTCTTAATGCACCTATAAACTTCTTAGCGAGTAGTGATCACAAGCCAATATAGAATCCACCTCCTCATGATAACCATTCTGACTGCCTGTGCACAAGGTGGGGGAGATGAGGAGAGATCTGTGTCCTTTGCAAATACATCAGAAGTGAAGTAGGCAGGGCTGACACCATGTGGTTAGACATTCAGAGCACTGTGTTATGTCAAAGGCAAAGGGAGGAGCACTCTATATTTCTGGCACATCATCTGTTATTTTTTTGTACTTGCAGTATGTTTAAAAGGATAAAACATGGGGAAATGTATTGCACTTTTTTTTTTTTAATTTTGCCTTGATCTATGGTTAAAAGAGAGGTTTCTTAGGGACTTGTCATCACCTGTTGTTGCAGCTTTCCCTTATTACTGATCTTCTGTTTGTGTGTTTTTCAGCTCATTGGTTGAGTATCGAAGGAGTTCAGCCGGCCATTCCAGAGAATCCTCCTCCAGGTGACATTGCTTCTTGCAGTCCTTTGTTCATTCTCTTCTTCCATTCACTATTCTCCACCCCATCAGAGCTTCCCTTACTTGTATGTTTGTCCTTTTTACTATCAGTTTTTCTATTTTTCCATCCTTCTCCTTTAACCTTATGTCTTCTTCCATTCATCTCCTTTTCTTTTTTCATCCATCCTTATTTCTTTTCATATCCTCCTTTCTTCTCCCGTCTTTCTCCTTTCCCGACTTCTCCCGTCCCTCTTCCTTTCCCTTCTTCTCCCATCCCTCTTCCTTTCCCGACTTCTCCCGTCCCTCTTCCTTTCCCGACTTCTCCCGTCCCTCTTCCTTTCCCGACTTCTCCCGTCCCTCTTCCTTTCCCGACTTCTCCCGTCCCTCTTCCTTTCCCGACTTCTCCCGTCCCTCTTCCTTTCCCGACTTCTCCCGTCCCTCTTCCTTTCCCGACTTCTCCCGTCCCTCTTCCTTTCCCGACTTCTCCCGTCCCTCTTCCTTTCCCGACTTCTCCCGTCCCTCTTCCTTTCCCGACTTCTCCCGTCCCTCTTCCTTTCCCGACTTCTCCCGTCCCTCTTCCTTTCCCGACTTCTCCCGTCCCTCTTCCTTTCCCGACTTCTCCCGTCCCTCTTCCTTTCCCGACTTCTCCCGTCCCTCTTCCTTTCCCGACTTCTCCCGTCCCTCTTCCTTTCCCGACTTCTCCCGTCCCTCTTCCTTTCCCGACTTCTCCCGTCCCTCTTCCTTTCCCGACTTCTCCCGTCCCTCTTCCTTTCCCGACTTCTCCCGTCCCTCTTCCTTTCCCGACTTCTCCCGTCCCTCTTCCTTTCCCGACTTCTCCCGTCCCTCTTCCTTTCCCGACTTCTCCCGTCCCTCTTCCTTTCCCGACTTCTCCCGTCCCTCTTCCTTTCCCGACTTCTCCCGTCCCTCTTCCTTTCCCGACTTCTCCCGTCCCTCTTCCTTTCCCGACTTCTCCCGTCCCTCTTCCTTTCCCGACTTCTCCCGTCCCTCTTCCTTTCCCGACTTCTCCCGTCCCTCTTCCTTTCCCGACTTCTCCCGTCCCTCTTCCTTTCCCGACTTCTCCCGTCCCTCTTCCTTTCCCGACTTCTCCCGTCCCTCTTCCTTTCCCGACTTCTCCCGTCCCTCTTCCTTTCCCGACTTCTCCCGTCCCTCTTCCTTTCCCGACTTCTCCCGTCCCTCTTCCTTTCCCGACTTCTCCCGTCCCTCTTCCTTTCCCGACTTCTCCCGTCCCTCTTCCTTTCCCGACTTCTCCCGTCCCTCTTCCTTTCCCGACTTCTCCCGTCCCTCTTCCTTTCCCGACTTCTCCCGTCCCTCTTCCTTTCCCGACTTCTCCCGTCCCTCTTCCTTTCCCGACTTCTCCCGTCCCTCTTCCTTTCCCGACTTCTCCCGTCCCTCTTCCTTTCCCGACTTCTCCCGTCCCTCTTCCTTTCCCGTCCCTCTTCTTCTCTCCTCCTGATTTTTTGCTCTTCATCTGCTTTTACCTCTGGCACCTCTGCTCTGTATCACAGGATGTTTCACTCATCTCCTCTTTCTCCCTGTAGTCCCGAAGGAGCAGCAGAAGATGGAGGCCACTGAGCCCTTGAAAGCTGCCAAGCCAGGACAAGAGGAAGCAGGGCTGAAAGGGAAAGGACAAGGGGCAAATGCTGTGGAGGGTAAAGGTTAGCGTTGTGTGTCTATGTGTGTTCGGGATCCTTGATCTATCTGCCAGTCACTTACCTGTCTTTTTCTGTCACCCAGGTAAGGAGAAGAAGAACACCATTATAGAAGGTACCCCTCTGAAGCTAAAGCCACGCAGCATACATGAACTGTCCGTGGAACAGCAGTTGTATTACAAGGAGATCACTGAGGCCTGTGTTGGTTCTTGTGAAGCCAAGAGAGCGGTATGTAGACGCATGATCATGCACAGACACCTGAGTGGTTTCTGTATACAGCACCCTTATTGTTCTGTTATTATCAAGCTCCAACCTATCGCACAGCCCTGTACAGTAGTAGTAATCTTGTCACTGAATCGCCTTGAGGAAGAGGACCCTGCGAGGCTCCGAAAAGTGGGTTATTCGAGCTATGTGACAATAAATCTTTGCAAAACTCCGCCGTGGTTTTCGGGTCCCCCGCTCCTCTGGGGACCTGTGACCACGGGATAGGAGCTTACCATAGAGCCCCTAAAGCAGACGAAGAACATCCATTTTTCGTCTGGTCTGTGTGTTCACTGATACTGTGGAGCTGTAATCACAGCGCCACCTGTCTCAGCAGTCAGTTACTGCAGCTTCTGTCACAGCTTCTGTCACAGAAACGGCCTGAGTCCTATGTACCGGTGCGCCTTATAGAGCGCAAAATACGGTACACTCTTAGAGTAGTGGTGCCATCCATTGCACTACAAGACCCACCTCTTTTATTACAAAAGGTCGTCCATTCTTCAGTTCAAAGATGGATGACCTTTTCACAGGAAATGTCGGGATTATTCTTGATATGGGTGTATGGAGTCCAAACAGAAAAAGAGGCTGTGTGACATGTGCCAGTAGATTAGAGGTAATGGGAGGGGTCAATAAACCTTGCTGCAGAATTTCTGTTTAAATATAGACGTGAGAGTCTAGTCGGGAATATGATTTTAGAACTTCAGGTAAGAAATGATGTAAGCATGAACAAGGACTTTGGTGGTCTCTTGGGATTGTAAAGATATATGTGACACTTGTATTCTGACCATTCTTCTTCCTGCAGGAAGCACTACAGAGTATTGCCACTGACCCTGGCCTGTACCAGATGCTTCCCCGGTTTAGCACTTTCATATCAGAAGGGGTGAGTATTAAGTTTATTCTAACCTCCTTTTTAATTGAGATCCTTAAAGCTCATCTCCGGGCAAACATTAGTGTTATTATGGAATATTAGAGAAGTACCATCTTTCATACTTTGGCATCAAAGCCGAATGGTGGTGGAGTTCAGGAAACATAAGTGTGCTGCCGGTGAGAAAGGCATTAAAGCTAGTGTATTGACCCCTGGCTGGCTGGGGTTCATGAGTTACAAGACAGGCTGAACAGAATCAGATATTGAGCACATATACTTGGTTTAACTTTGTATTTAGCTGTTGGCCCCGGCAGTCGGCTTGAACCTTTGTAATAAGGCTTCGTGGCCTCTCACATTACTAATTTTTCACTTTCGAAGCTCTGTGCTCATTTTTGTTTTGTATACATAATCTCTGCTCTTTTTTTTATAGGTGCGAGTGAATGTTGTACAGAATAATCTGGCGTTGCTTATTTATCTCATGCGAATGGTAAAAGCTCTGATGGACAACCCCACGCTGTACCTGGAGAAATACGTAAGTAGGGAGACACTGCAATGATAAAACAGATTCGCTCTGCTGCCTGTCTTAATTACTGGTATCGATGCCGATACCAAGTATTTGGGCGAGTACTCGTCCAAATGCTCCCCATACTAATCCCGATACCGGAGCTTCCGGTATCAGGAAGCCGGGTGCCGAGTCACCATGGAGCTGGCTACCTGGCCAATCAGGGTGGGGGCGGCATGTAATGAGTCGTCGCCCGGCTTCCTGATTGGTCGGGAAGCTGGCCAACCAGAAAGCCGGCTCCATGCTTCTTCGTTACATGGAGACGGCTTCCTGGCTAATCATGAAGCTGGGCGGCGAGTGAATCCCTCTCGAAATCCGTAGCCCCCGCTGAGAGTTGAACCCCGGGACAAGTGCTGCACAGGGATAACCACTAAGCCACCACGATGCTTATGACTTTGATTTAATCTCTTCCAGCTACATGAACTCATCCCAGCCGTGATGACGTGTATCGTCAGCCGACAGCTTTGCCTGCGGCCAGATGTGGACAATCACTGGGCATTAAGAGACTTTGCCGCTCGTCTCATCGCACAGATCTGCAAGAACTTCAGCACTACGACCAACAACATCCAATCCAGGATAACCAAAACGTTTACCAAGGTAGAGAGAAGATTAATACATTGTATCAGAGGTTCTCAACCTTAGTGAGGCCAGGGCCCAGTAAATTCCTCCAAAAACCTTCCACGCACCAACATTGAAAAAAAAAAAAGTTGTGTACTATACAAAAATAGTCTGGCAATGCAGAATATGTAATAAAATAGAGTAAATGGTCAAAAATAAGAGTTACTTTATTTAAATAGACACAAATAGATACTCTGATGTGCAGGGTCTCTAGTTCTCATATATATCCATGAACAGCTGCCTTCAGATTCTTTTTCAAGAGCACTATATGAAAAACGCATCCCCAGCATCCCTTCAGATGTAAATGCTTCTTCCTGCTGGCCACTAGGTGCTGCAGAGTTTAGCTGTGCAGTCTGCTGGCAAGTTGCTTGATTACACTCCTAGAATTTACTAGAGTAGCCGATGAGCAGATTTCACAGCTAAAATCTGCAGCACCCAGTGGCCAGCAAGGAGAAACATACACATCTATAGGGATGCTGGGAATGTGGTCTTTCATATAAAGTTCAGCAACGCACTATTTCATGGCTGAGAAAGCGAATCGCTGTGAGAGGCGGGCAGTGACAGTATGAATCCGAAAGGGAGGAGATTGAGGAATGATTAAAGTCATTAAGACAGGAATTGAAGGTGGGCTCAAGTTATCTGCTGCAGCGTCAAAGGGTTATATAGTGGCATTGAAAGTTTGCAGGGAACATATTGCACCCTTCATGATAAATTTCCCCTTGCAGCCTTGAGTTCCCTCCTGTGTTCTTGATGTTATTTCTTGTCCTGTTATCACAGAGTTTGGTCGACGATCGCACTCCCTGGACCACCCGATACGGGTCCATCGCCGGTCTTGCAGAACTGGGACCCGATGTGAGTTACGGCGGGTTTTATATAATCGGAAGGACCGGGCAGCTTATCGTCTTACTATGCATCTGATCTTCATTTTCTCTTTCTATAAGGTCATCAAAACTCTGATCGTCCCGCGTTTGTCGGTGGAAGGAGAGCGACTACGTGCGGTCCTAGAAGGTCCGGTTATAGCCAACATCGACAAGATTGGGGCCGACCATGTTCAAAGCCTCCTGCTGGTAAATACACGCATTCCAGTGTGCGTTTCTGTGTGTGTGCTGTATGGTAGATATTAGGGATGCACCGTTACCGGTTTCCCGGTAACGAGTACGAGTTTTCCAGTACTCGCTGATACAGAATACCGATACCGGAAGTCCCATTAAGAAAGCCAGGCAGCATGTAATGGCTCGCCCCCCGGCTTCCTGATTAGCATGGAAGCCGTCTCCATTCTTCTCGTCACTAGGTGATGAGAAAGCATGGAGCCGGCTTTCTGGCCAATCAGGAAGCCGGGCGCCGCATAATGACGCGACACACGGCTTCCTGATTGGCCAGGAAGCCATCCATGTCTCTGCTCATCTCCTTGGTGGGTTCTGGGGCAGATGAGGAGCTTTTTTTTCTCTCTCTTCAAGCCCATAGGGAATAACAGGCTGCTGTGTGCAGTCACCTGTCCCTCAAGGGAACGGCCCGATACAGGTGTGCATGCCGCACGGGCGTGTAGGGACCAAGTTAACGCTGTGTGAATGAGGCCTTAAAGTGAGATTTAATGATGTCACTACTGTGCTCCTCACTGTTCTCCATACCGGAGGTTCTGAAATGAGGCAGTAAAGCCCGGCCTCTACCAAGATGGCCACCTGGACACAGAGACAGAATAATGCACAGTGAGTCAGTAATGTGGAGACCGCTGCAGGCAGATCACAGACAATACTGGCTTCTGGCCTCGCTCTCGGCTTGCCTTTTGCTTCCAGAATTGTTACTTTTTAATAGGGATGCACAGATACCAAGTACAGTACTCGGTAGAAGTATGAGTACATGTACTGATACTTTTGAGCTCCAAGACTACACTAGAGAAAGATTCAAAAATTAGGAGGCAGCTGTCATGTGTAAGGAGCACACGGAGCTCCCGGGATTTGTACATCTCTGTTTTAATGTACGATTTTGTTTTTATAAATATAAATAAAGGGATGCACAGATACCAGTTTTGCGAGTACTGGTACTTGCCGAGTACTTACAAGTACGAGTACTGATACATTTTTGTTGTCATGTGACAGTTTTTCTACAACAATACAGACTAATGATTTCAGGACAGTGGTGGAGCGCCAGAGCCAGGTCCCAGCTGCAACCGCCGCAACCCTTGTAGTTCTCATGAAAATGCCAAGTGTTTGCACTGGTACTCGAAAAGTATCTGTGCATCCCTACTTTTTAATACATATGTTTTAGAGGCACACAAATCACTGAAATGCCATTTTTTTCTGTTTCAGAAACACACAGCTCCAGTCCTGGTGAAATTACGCTCCCCTCCGGATGTCCCAGAGGCATACCGTACTGATTATGCCTTCCTGGGTCCCACTCTGTGCTCTCACGTGATGAAGGCTAGGGCCCAGAGTGCTTTGCAGGGGCCCCAGGTGAACCGGACTACTCTGACAGTCACACAGGTAACCCTTTACATGATATTTTAGCTCTACATCGTGTTGTAGAAGTTATCAAATGTCTTATCATTTCCCCCGGTAGTCATGTGACCCGGGCTGCTGTGTGGAAGCCATGATGGTGTGTTGCCCCTAATGAGTTATTTTTTTTATGTCTCTCTTCTAATCCCGCCTCTTTCTCTACCATCATCCTTTTTTTTTTTTTGTAACTTCTCTCTCAGCCTCGTCCTACACTCACCCTCTCTCAGCCGTCCTCCGGCTCCATCACGCCATCCCCTCGTACACCAGGGATAATTAAGGTGCCTGGGTCCTTGACTTTGCCCGTACAGACCTTAATGAGTGCCCGGCCGGCCACCCCTTCTCAGCCTTCACCACCACCCACCAAGTTCATTGTGGTGTCTTCAGCCGGGAGCAGCGGGACCCAGGTAACTGCTCATTGTGTTCTGTGTGTCTTTTTTCTGTACCATTTCTCTGTCTCATCACTAACGCCTCATCCTTCTCTCCCTGATCTCTGCCTGATGTCCTCCTGTTATGTTACTAGTACTCTGCCTATGTTTTATAGCACCGCCTTCTCAGTCTAAAGTGTCTCAGGATAAAAACAATCAATCTGCATTCCTTATCATGATTGGGTCATGTGGGTGTTAACTAGATGGAAATGATGGGCCCTTCTGAGTGCTGAAAGTATCGCACACAAAGATTTTTACATGGGATGAAAACTCTTGGAGCCGAGACCATTGGGGTCCTTTTCTTTTTATGACTTTTGACAGCTGTAAGAATCAAGGCGCACACGTATATAAAGGGAGTGTGCACATTTACTGCATCTGACTAGAATGGACCTTGAAAGTAAAAATGACTCCTGGCTGTGATCAATAAGACATAAAAAACTTACCTATTTCTGTGAAAACAAATTCTGCTTTCCTCCAGAGCCTGGTCACATGATCATGGTTTGTATAGGGGTACCCTGCTTTGTGCACACTTCCAGCTTGTCTGTTGTCAGGTGCAGCATACAACAATTCTCTCCTGAGTCTTCTTTTCCTGGCACCGTGCTGCCTCCTTCTTCCTTCACTCTGTACAACCTCACCCATTCCTCGTGCCCTGTCTCCTTTCCCTTCCCTCATTCTGCTCTCCCTTTCCTTGCGCTGTCCCCCCTCTCCCATCTCTTGCTCTGCTCCCCATCTCCTTACCCCCCCGATCCGCTCCCCATCTCCTTAGCCCCGGGCTCCGCTCCCCATCTCCTTACCTTCGGGCTCCACGCTGCGCTCCCATTCCTTCACGCTGCGCTCCCTCTCCTTTCCTTCACGCTGCGCTCCCTCTCCTTTCCTTCACGCTGCGCACCCTCTCCTTTCCTTCACGCTGCGCTCCCTCTCCTTTCCTTCACGCCGCGCTCCCTCTCCTTTCCTTCACGCCGCGCTCCCTCTCCTTTCCTTCACGCCGCGCTCCCTCTCCTTTCCTTCACGCCGCGCTCCCTCTCCTTTCCTTTACGCCGCGCTCCCTCTCCTTTCCTTTACGCTGCGCTCCCTCTCCTTTCTTTCACGCCGCGCTTTTTCCCCATTGACTCCTCTCTCCCTGCTTCTTTTGTGCCTGTACATTCCTGCATCCCTTTCTCCTGCTTCTTTTGTGCCTGTACATTCCTGCTACATTTTCCACTTTTGTCTTTTTGTATCAGAGCGCGTCTGATCTCTCTGCGTCTTTCCTTACAGGTTCTGACCTCTTCAAGCGGCCCTTCCCCATCCACAACGTGCCCCCCTGGAGTCCAACCCATCGTCAAACTTGTGTCCGGCGGTCAGAGCAGCGTTGTGGGGGGCTCAGCGACCGGTGGCAGCAGCGGAATGCAGAAATATATAGTGGTGTCTCTTCCAACCGCTGGAGAAAGCAAAACCCCCCAACCCTCCCCTCCCCCCACAGAGACTTCCGGCTTGTGACAGAGACCCCCGTGATATGCGTGTGTTTGGGCAAATGTATGGTGAGTTGTGTGGCTGCACGCATGGATGTTTCTGGTGTTGTCTGTGTGTTACAGTTTATTTTGTGTACGAGGAATATTAACCTTTTCTTAATAAAATAGCTAAAAACTCTTTCACTTCACTTTTTTATGGGACGACTTCAAGCCAATATACTAAATACAAATAGAAGCAGCAGCCCAAAGTCACATTTACCTTTTGCATTCCCCTATTGAATCACTCATTCTTTCCAGGAGCTCTGATTGACGGTAGACTCTTGCTGAGCTTGTGATCTGCAATTGGTACATTTTCCATCATAAAGTGCTGCATAGAAAATATTTTAGTACAGAAGTTGTCCTTATGACATTATTAAATGAGAACTATGGGGTAAATGTTTTTCCCCATAGTTCTCCTAAGGGTCACGGGAGGACATATACGAGCGTCCTCCCGTGACCCAAGGCTCAGTATATAGCGGGCTATAGTTCGTGATATACTGAGACCGCCACAGCCAGGACAGATCCCGACATTACTGTCGAGATCCACCCAGCTCCGTGAGTGACAGCTGGCTCTGCCTATCTAGAGGCAGAGCCAGCTGTACCCGCCCCCGTCTGTTCTGCCAGTCAGTGCTGGAGGATCGGGGAGGAGGGGAATCCCTGCAGGAAGCGGTGATTGACAGTCACGGCTCTCTGCAGGGAGATGATCGAGAAGTGAGCGAGCGACGGTATGTGTTCGCTCACTTCCCGATCTATTGAGCCGACCTGCGACAGTTTCATTGTCACACGTCGGCTCGAACTATGAGGTGAGTGAAAATCACTCACCTCATAGTTCTCCTTTTAATAGACATATGTTCGTAAAGAGGACCTGTACTGTGGAACCCGTACCCACTAAAGGTCTAGCCACCAGTATGCTTGTGGTCTCCCTTCAGCAGATCTTTTCCCCGTTACTGGCTTACCATGCCTTTTTCTGCACTGTATGTGCGGAGCTGACCACCTTGGTAGTGGACGGGTTTTGCGTCCTCATGCCATAGCTGCCCTCCTGGTGACTGGTAATCTGATGACTGGTAAGGTCATGATTAAGAAGCAGCAGGTGAGATGGAGGAGGCCCAGATCCACAGAATGAATGAAGAAGAAGGGGGATCCGTGCACTGTAGGTCCTCAGGTGCAGCTTCCTCTCCAGCAAGGAGAAAAGTCAGCCGCACAGTGGTGGCATCACCAAATCTCACCCCAAATCTCCTGAGAGCAGCAGTCAGAGGCAGCAGTACCTTACATTCCCCCACTGCAGATATACAGCTATTAGACTCAAGACACGGTCACATGACAGGAAGTGCACTGCTGACTTTCAGGGGAAATTTGCCAAAGGGTAGATTATGAATGGGTACGCCTTAGGGCCTGTGTTGGTGGGCTGTGTGTTTCTGTCAGTGGCATCAGTTTGGGACTCCTGAGATGATTCAGAATTCATTGACCGGGGCAGTTGAACACCTTCTGACTTGCTTCAAGCAGCTTTTGCATACCCTTAGACTTGTATGAGAATGCAAAACCCACTTGAAGAGGACAAAAGCCCGTCAGCACGGGGTCCTAAATACATCTAGATGTCCCCTCACATCTTCATTTTGTGAGGTTCAGGTCCACGTCAACTGGAAGTTTACCAAATGCAGCCGATCTAAAGATGACATTGCTCACCACGCCTCTATGTGTTCTGTCTCTTTAATCCCCTGGATCTCATTCAGGGGTGCGACATACAAAAAGATCATTTTCCTTCCGTTTTACTTTAAGGATAACTTTGGTTATCCTTTAAATCCTTGGTTCTCAACTGTTGGGTCACGACCCCGTGTTTAGTAGGTCGCCGCTTGCCTTCCACTTTTCTAAGTGAGAGGCTCCTCTGCCTCGTCGTAGCGCAGCACTGTCAGTTCTCGCGCCAAGCAGCCGTTCATATGCTGCTCGAGTGTCGGCTTGAGGTGGGCTGGAGCTATAGCCGCTAGGGAGCTCCATCCATACGTGCATTACTTACAGCTTCCCCATATGTCCTGTAGAGGTGCCTGGACCGGAGTGACATCACATTCTGGCCCCCGACACCGCTACAGGCAACGCAAGGGAGTTGTTCAAGCAATGCACACACAGATGGAGCTCTGTCACAGCAGCCCACACTGGACCCCAGGCTGAGGATCCACTCCGGTTCTTGTAAGGTAGGGAGACTGGGTGGATCTTAAAAAAAAAAAAAAGTATATGTGTGTGTCTGTCAGTGTTTTTAGGGCCATTCACAATAGTACAGTGCGTTAATCGAACAGTCCTGTGCGATTAACGCACTGTACCAGGCAATCGCTGGTGCGGGAGATGCTTTGTGTTGCCATTCATTTGAATGGTACCCCAAACACACCTCCCGCCCACAGAACAATCGCCGGAACGCATGGTACCGCAATGCCCTGCGTTCCATTGCAGACTTGGACAAAAAGAAAGACGTCACCAGCACTCCAACAACGATAATAACAGCAATTAGATGCTCATTTATTGACAGATACTGTCTCTCATTGGCAAGTGCTTTCAGGGCCACACAGGGTCCCCTTCGTCAGGCTCAGAGATGAGATTTTTTTTTTCCATTGCAGACTTGGGGTCGCAACTTAAATACCAAGGACAAATGTGGGTCCTGAGGTTACACACGGTGAGAACCACTGACTTAAATGACCCTTTCCTCTCCAGAAACCTCACAAAGTCCTACCTGTCCTCAGTCCGAGATCTTCACTATGTGGCCCGCTGGGAGTCCCCAGCTACTTTATGACCCAAAATGCTTTCTCACAGTTTTACTGCAATCCTGCACAAGATGTCTAAACGCATAGAAAGCAATTGTGCTGTACCCTCCTAGTTCTTTTGCAGCTAGTCAGAACACTGGTGCCATGGCAGGCAGGCCTGCAGTGAAATATCCAAGATACCAAGAGCCGGCACTCCAATGAAGATCTCTATCAATAGTTTATTGCTTTGCATGTGGACAAGATGGTAACTCGTTTCAGCCATTAAGGCCTTAGTCATAGCTAATTCACTCTTTAGGTGGCCATACACTTTACAACCATCGCAAGACCTTAGTCCATCGGAAGACCTTAGTCTTGCGATGGTTGTAAAGTAATTAAAAAAACGTACAATCTGCCCATTTTGGACAGGCAGATCGTACTTGCGATCATCGCAAGCCCGCCCCCCTGAGGGGCGGGCTTCCGATGACCGCAATGCTGAACGGGCAGCGCACACCGGCCCGTTCGGCATTTGTCTCCCGAGCATCATTACGATTTTCGGCTGATTTTGCTAGCACGCTCCTTAGACAAAAGACGTGCGACCGTACAGTGGAAACGGTCACACGTCTTCATTCACACTGCACGAGTCTCGTACGATCGCGGGATTTCCCGCGATTCTCGTACGAGAATCGTGCAGTGTATGAGCACCTTTTGTTACAAACCCCATAAATGTCCCCAGTCTTGGATGAGTGGGGAGGAGAAATTCTTAATTAGCAGTCAATTGCCAGACAAGGAAAATGTAACTCTTAAAAGCACACAGTATCTCGTTGTAATATACAAAGTTCTCTAGCAAAAGAATGAAAAACGAAAAAAAACAACGTTGCAGGTAGAAAACAAACAGAAACCAAGAAAAGCAGAAGATTGAACACACATACTTTACATGCATAAGATTTCAGATCTGTGCTCGGTGAACGCATACCACAGATCCCTATAACAACGCTCTGCTGTCTGAGGGCAGATATGAATAGGGCACATTGCGTACACGTGATCATCTCCCCTTACGGAAATACCATCTGATACTGTACAACCTACCCATCAGTTTTAGGAATCTTTCACTGCGTTTCATGTCCTTGTGTGCTCATGTGTTGTGATTCATACAAATTCATCTTCTTAAAGCTGAACTCCGGGCACAATACCTTTCATATAAATGTATTCCTCAATAGCCATAAAGGATATAAACCCACTTTATGGGCACCAAATGGCTTTGAAAACCCAGATGGAGCCTTAAAAAAGTAAGTGACATCATCACTGTGCTGTACATCGCCTGTGCAGAGAGCAGAGCTGTGGGAGGGGCCCCGTAGGCTCCACCCACAACAAGCTGCCTGCAGAAAACTGCAGGAGGGGGTGGAGACAAGACCAGTCACCCTGCACAAGGAGAGCAACAGTGAGCGGTCTTTATCACAGGAAGCGGTGGAGGCAAGACCAGTCACCCTACACAAGGAGAGAGCTCAGCAGTGAGCGGTCTATTACAGGAGGGGGCGGAGACAAGGCCAGTCACCCCGCAGATGGTGCTAGAGCAGCAGTGACCAGTCTTTATTACAGGAGGGGCAGAGACAAGACCAGTCACACCGAACAAGAGAGAGCAGCAGTGACTGGTCTTTATCACAGGAGGGGGTGGAGACGAGACCAGTCACCCTGCACAAGGAGAGAGAACAGCAGTGACTGGTCTTTATTACAGGAGGGGGTGGAGACAAGACCAGTCACCCTGCATAAGGAGAGGGAGCAGCAGTGAGCGGTCTGTATTACAGGAAGCTCCAGGTCTGACACTGGATTACTGCACATATCTGGAAGAAATGCACAAAGCTCACCAAGATTCAGGAAGAATACACATGATGACTCTTGTATTTAGGCAATATATCTGCTCATCCCGGAGTTCAGCTTTCAATGGCAAGTCAAAATAAATTGTAGTTTAGTTTCATTTAAAAATGGCACATGGCATTCCCACCACTAGATGGAGCTGAGGGGCATCGGAAATTCCTATGCTTCTCAGCTCCATCTAGTGATGGGGATGACGTGCAAACGGTATTCACCCAGTATATGGCTGGGCACAACAATTATAAATAGCCCCCATAGAGTTATTTATTGCCATGGATCTGAAAATGTTGGTGGCACCAAAAGACAGTAAAGAGAAGAACCAAAATAAAGAACCAGAAAATAAGCAAAATGGAGAAGAAAAAAGGTTGAAGAGAGCAATGGCAGCCGGGGGTTTTATGGCGGAAGCTGCTTTATACTTTTACATGATTTTATCTTCTATTTACTGTTGTGCTTTTTATCTTCTGCTTTATCTTTACTGGGCCCTGTCTGTCCTTTGACCTTTGTCCTCCTGTGTGTGACGATGCTTACCTTTCCCTCCCACTGGGCATTTCATGTTCTCAGCCTGCCTGATAATCAGCACTTTGCTCTTCGGAGGGCTCTTCACTTCCCACTTGGTGGTTTTTGGAACCGAGATCTTGCTGGTAGACCTGCGGGTGATCGACCACCACTCTGTCCCTTCCTGTCTACCTCTATCCTGGTACAGTAATACCTTGGTTTACAAGTAACTTGGTTTGAGAGCGTTTTGCAAGACAAGCAAACATTTCTGAAAAATTTTGCTTTGATATACAAGCAAATGTCTTGCAAAAAGAGCAAAATTTTGTAGAAAAGCGCCACCCGAACAAGGCTGTAGCAGTGCGAGCGATGAGACTGTTTAACGACAATGCAATGTCACATTGGATAGATTCCTTGTTAAGGTTTCACAAAATGAAAAAGATTCCATTGAGTCAAGATAGAAGTGATTCCGTTAGTGATAGTGAAAGTCATCCTACACAATAATCCTCCTCTCTCTTGTCCCCCTCACACCGGCCACAAAAGGTACCTGTAATTGGTTTATTTTTCTTTATATTTTATACGTTATTATATTACAGTACAGTATTGTAATCATTTTATATGAATATTTTTGGGATGTGGAACGAATCATCTGAATTTCCATTATTTCCTATGGGGAAATTCGCTTTGATATACAAGTGCTTTGGATTACAAGCATGCTTCCGGAACGAATTATGCTCTTAAACCAAGGTATTACTGTATTACATTCAACTTTGTCAGTCCTGGCATCACCTCCCTCCACTTCCTCCTCCTCTTCTACTGCATCTCCACTCTTCTCTTTGGCCCTAGCCTGTCCAGACACCTTGTCTAAGCTCTGACATCACCACTCTTCCCATTATATTTCCTGGAATCACTACTCTCCTCATCCTCTGTCCAAGAATCACCCCTTCCTCATCTTGTGCTCTGGAATCACTGCTCTCCTCATCATCTGCCCTAGAATCACCACTCTCCTCATCATCTCCTCTGGAATCACCACTCTCCTCATCCACTGCTCTGGAATCACCACTCTTCTCATCCTCTGCTCTGGAATCACCACTCTCCTCATCATCTGCCCTGGAATCACCACTTTGGAATCACCACTCTTCTCATCCTCTGCTCTGGAATCACCACTCTCCTCATCCTCTGCCCTGGAATCACCACTCTCCTCATCCTCTGCTCAGTAATCGCCACTCTCCTCATCCTCTGCTCAGTAATCGCCACTCTCCTCATCCTCTGCTCAGTAATCGCCACTCTCCTCATCCTCTGCTCAGGAATCACTACTCTCCTCATCCTCTGCTCAGGAATCACTACTCTCCTACTCCTCTGCTCTAGATTCATTTTCTCCTCATCCTCTAAACCTGAACCGCCCCTCTCTTCATTCTCTGTCTTGGCTTTACCTCTCTGTTATGGTATTAGCAGTCATCACCTTTCCTTCTGTCCTGGCATCAGCACCCTTCTACCTCTTGAATAACCATCCTCCCCCTCTAACATCACCACCCTCTTCCCTTCTGCCCTAGTTTTATCACCTCTCCACCCATCTTCTGCCCTGGAATCACTACTTCTCCCTTCAATTGCCCTGGAATCATCATTGCTTTCTTCCTCTGCCCTTCCATCACCACTCTTCTCATCCTCTGCCCTTCCATCACCTCTCTTTTCATCCTCTGCCCTTCCATCGCCTCTCTTTTCATCCTCTGCCCTTCCATCCATCCTCTGCCCTTCCATCACCTCTCTTTTCATCCTCTGCCCTTCCATCACCACTCTTCTCATCCTCTGCCCTTCCATCACCTCTCTATTCATCCTCTGCCCTGCCATCACCGCTCTTCATCCCTTTGCTCTGCCATCACCACTCTTATCATCCTTTACCCTAAAATCACCCCTTTTGTCTCCTGTGTCCTAGCGTCTCTGTGTGTGACAAAACTTTTTCTCATCGCCCCCTAAAAACGTTGTTGCCTTCATTTTATTCTTCTCTGGGTGTTGCTTTCTCTTCATGAAAACAGGCTCGGCAGGTTCTGTTGTGCACCACACCCGATAACAACTCTATGACTGATACTGAAAAGCCTGAATCTCTCACACTGTCTCTGCCATGGATATGCTCTGACTCCTAGGACCAGCTTGCCCATACAACCTCCGGAATCCATGGCATGGTTGGATATGGAGGGACGGTGGAGCCCCCGAAGATGACAAGAGGAACTACAGACTGATTAACATACAGCGGACAGTAGAGTGTTGCCACAGAGACTAGTCTGACATTTTTTACAACAGTTGGGTGCTTAGCATTCATCACCATGGTTATTCATTACCAGGACCAGCATTATGACCGTCTCAAAAACCAGTGTCGTCGCCATAACCGCCTTTTTGAGGATCCCACCTTCCCAGCAAATGACCAATCCCTGTACTACAGCCGGAGTCCCCCCAGGGTGGTGGAGTGGAAGCGTCCACAGGTAATCTCATATGCTTTGTTCAAATGTTAGATATTTCCAAAAGTATTGGGACACCGGCCTTTACACGCACATGAACTTTAATGGCATCTCAGTCTTAGTCCGTAGGGTTCAGTATTGGGTTGGCTCTGCCCTTTGCCGCTATTACAGCTTCAACTCTTCTGGGAAGGCATCCACAAGGTTTAGGAGTGTGTCTGTGGGAATGCTGGACCATTTGTGAGGTCAGGTATTGATGTTGGACGAGAAAGCCGGGTTTGCAGTCTCCGCTTTAATTCATCCCAAAGGTGTTCTATGGGGTTGAGGTCAGGACTCTGTGCAGGCCAATCAAGTTCCTCCACCCCAAATTCCCCCACCCATGTCTTCATGGACCTTGCTTTGTGCACTGGTGCGCAGTTATGTTGGAGCAGGAAGGAGCCATCCTCAAACTGTTCCAGAAAAGACAGAAAAGCGTGATTGGTCATTCCAGAGAACACGTCTCCACCTCTCTAGAGTCCAATGGCGGCGAGCTTTACACCACGGCATCCCACGCTTTGCATTGCACTTGGTGATGTAAGGCTTGGATGCAGCTGCTCGGCCATGGAAACCCATTCCATGAAGCTCTCTACGCGCTGTTGTTGTGCCAATCTGAGGGCCACACGAAGTTTGGAGGTCTGTAGCTATTGACTCTGCAGACTGTTGGTGACTTCTGCGCACTGCGCTTCAGCATGCGCTGACCCCGCTCTGTCATTTTACGTGGCCTACCACTTGGTGGCTGAGTTGCTTCCACTTTGTTATAATACCAGTAACAGGTGACCGTGGAGTATTTAGTAGCAAGGAAATCTCACGAAACACCTGAATCCAATGATTTGGAGGGGTGTCCCAATACTTTTGGTAATATAGTATATGTTGCATACTT
>NW_017307236.1:504667-512083 GCF_000935625.1 Nanorana parkeri | reverse complement strand
AACTCAAGTGAAGGGATCTTGCTGAGGGTTATAGGACAGGACATGATGCAGAACACCATCCTCCACATAACACCCAAACATGAGTTTCAGTGAACGAACCTTTAAAAACATTGCTCAGAATCACAACGGGGTAATGAGGAAAATACCAAAAATATGTTATTATGTCATAGTGAGGGGAAGGATTGGAACCATGGGATTTAAGTACGTCTACTTACAATAAGCCACACGTTGTTGATCCTCATTCTCCTTTCTTCTGGTGGGCCTTGAGTACCCCAGCCTACCACAGCCCAACACTGCAGGGAGGCATACCTTAGAACGAGGAACCTTCACACAATAGCTGGCAAGAGGCTGCAGTCCTGCCCAAGAGCATGGGGGAAAACCTGCTGAGCCTAACTGAATAATATTTCCTGAATAGAATTAGCGGAAACTGACACAATAATTTGCTGGCTTTATTGCAGGATCTGGTGAGAGTACCCCGCCTGTTCCCCGCCAGCGGCATCAGTCCACATGACCTGCAGCAAGGCAGTCTGGGTAATTGCTGGTTCGTGGCAGCTGCATCCTGTCTAGCTACGGACCCCTCTATATGGAAGAAGGTAATTATATGCCCTTAAAGCTGAACTCCAAGATAAGCAAATATTATCTAAATAAAAGAGGCATTTGAGTTCTTATGTGAATCTTGGGGGGTTATTTATAAAAGTTCCCCTAAAAGTTTAAGGAATTCCTATACTCGTCAGTGCCATCTAGGGGCACTAGTGCCATGGGAAGTTTTATAAATAAACCCTTTGGTGAGCTTTGTGTATTTCCTCCAAATCTGTGCAGTAATCCAGTGTGACACTTGGAGCTTCCTGTAATAAAGACCGGTCACTGGTGCTCTCCCTCCTGGTGCAGAGTGACTGGTATTGTCTCCACCCCCTCCTGTAATAAAGACCGCTCCCTTCTGCTCTCTCTCTCCTTGTGCAGGGTGACTGGTCTTGTCTCCGCCCCCTCCTGTAATAAAGACCGGTCACTGCTGCTCTCCCTCCTGGTGCAGGGTGACTGATCTTCTCTCTACCCCCTCCTGTAATAAAGACCGCTCCCTTCTGCTCTCTCTCTCTCCTTGTGCAGGGTGACTAGTCTTGTCTCCGCCCCCTCCTGTAATAAAGACCTTCACTGCTGCTCTCTCTCTGTGTGCAGGGTGACTGGTCTGGTCTCCGCCCCCTCCTGTAGTTTTCAGCAGGCAGGCTGTAGTGGGTGGGGCCTGTTGAGCCCCTCCCACAGCTCTGCTCTCTGCACAGGCTATGTACAGCACAGTGATGATGTCACCACTACTTTACAGTCCTGACTGCAGTATAATTATCTGGCCAAGGATTGAGAGCACATGGGCACTGAAGAGCTCCTTTACAGTCTCCATTTTCCTATTTCTCCAGGTCATACCTTCCCCTCAGGAACAGGAATGGCCCAGCCCTGGGGGGGGCCCTCACAGTGGGATCTTCAGGTTCCGATTCTGGCGTTTTGGCCGCTGGGTAGAAGTCGTTATCGATGACCGTTTGCCGACGGCTGGCGGAGAGTTAATTTTCTGCAGACCGGGCCGCAAGACTGACGCCTTCTGGTGTTCACTGCTGGAGAAAGCTTATGCCAAGTAAGGTCCTTCGTATCTCCAGCCTTGGTGTCCTGTTGTATCTAAGTGTCTACCTTCAGGAATTCTTCTTCTTATTAGTGGTTAAAGGAATCCTGTACTGGGGAAGTATGGAGGCCATCTTTGCTGACCTCCTTCTGGAGATGCTAGTGGCCTGGCCTCCATGCTGATCCAATGACTTCAGGACTTTCTGAGCCACTGACCTGTGACCAGTATGGAGATTAGGAGCTTTGACATCACTCTAACTTTCCCTATCTGTCCCATTGGGGAGATTTCCCTTTGCTTCCTGTCCCAGACACACAACAGGAAGTGAGAGGAAATTACCTCAAAGGGAGAGGATAGCCAGCATTGGACACATAGAGCAAATACATCTTTCCAATGGAAAAGCAGACCCAAAGGTGGTTCTAACTAGGGATGCAGTGATACTGGTTTTTCGGTATAGAGTACCGATATTTTTTTCCGATACTCGCCGATACCGAAAGTCCCATTCGGAAGTCAGGCGGCGTATAATGACTCGCCACCTTACTTCCTGATTAGCCGGGAAGCCGGGCGGCATGTGAAGACTCGCCACCCGGCTTCCCACTTAGCAGGGAAGCCGACCCAATGCTTCTCGTTAATAAGGGGCCAAGAAAGCATGGAGCCGGCTTCCTAATTGGCCGGGAAGCCGGCTCCATGCTCCCTCGTCAGGAGATGATGAGGGAACTTGAAGCCGGCCATTTCTGCCATTTCTTTTGGCCAGATTTTACCAAAAAGAATCACCTTTACAAAGCTAGATGAAACAAGTGAGTAATGTCGGCAAATTGATGTGCTGGTGAATGTAAGGCAAATCTTGGGTGAATCTGACATCTGACCAATGTTTTGACTAGTCTTCCATGTTCTCTTCCAGACTGATTGGAAGTTATGAAGCTCTGGACGGGGGAAGCACAGCCGAAGCTCTGATTGATTTCACTGGAGGAGTTTCTGAGCCCATCGACATTCTGGAGGAGAAGTTCCGATCAGATGAGGCAAAGAAGAAGCTCTTCAAGGCCATGGTGAAGGCCCATTCCAGAGCATCGCTCATATGCAGCTCTATTACGGTAAGATCAGATCTCCATGTGGTCATGTCTAGGATGGGGGTGCCTCCCTTTTAGCTCTGCCATTCTGGGTATTTATCACTATTGTAAGTAATGTGCAGATTTAACATTTAATTGCTGAAATGCCTGGGATAGAGTTTAGGGACCCCGCCTACTACTGAGGGACAGACACCATTCCCTCCTTTTCTTTATGTTAGTGGAAAGTCCTTTAAAATCAGTGCTGCAGCTTCTCTACATCTGTCTGTCTAACCTCAACACTAACCCTCCCTGTAACCCTAACACTAACCCTCCATGTAACCCTAACACTAAGCCTCCCTGTAACCCTAACTCTAACTCTCCCTGTAACCCCAACACTAACCCTACCTGTAACCCTACCACCCTTGTAATCCTAACACTAACCCTCCCTGTAACCCTAACACTAAGCCTCCTTGTATCCCAAACACTAACCCTCCCTGTAACCCCAACACTAACCCTCCCTGTAACCCTAACCCTCCCTGTAACCCTAACACGAATCCTCCCTGTAACCCTAACTCTAACCCTCCCTGTAACCCAAACACTAAGCCTCCTTGTAACCCTAACGCTAACCCTTCTTTGTAACCCCAACACTAACCCTCCATGTAACCCTAATACTAACCCTTCCTGTAACCCCAAACACTAAGCCTCCTTGTAACCTCAACACTAAGCCTCCCTGTAATTCTAACATTAACTCACGCTGTAACCCTAATCCTAACCCTCCCTATAATCCTAATATTAACCCTTCCTGTGACTGTAACGCTAACTCTTCCTTTAACCCTAACACTAAATGCTAACCCGTGTTTCTCCTCCACAGCCGGCGGCAAATCAGTGTATGGAGGAGGTCCTCTCCAGCGGCCTGGTCACCGGCCATGCCTACAGTGTTACGGCGGTTAGAAGCATCACCCTTCACTCGGGGCTCTTCTCCCTTTTTCGGACTCATAAACTGCGCCTCGTCCGTCTGCGCAATCCTTGGGGGAGTGGAGAGTGGAATGGGGCCTGGAGCGACGGGTAAGGAGAGGCGGAATATTGTGAAATTCAACATTACATGAGGAGCCTTTGCATGAAATAGATCCGGTCCTTCAACCCAACTAACCCAAGAAAAATGTTTTGAGTTCATGTCCACTTTGTGATCCTCCCAGAGCTAAAAAAAAGGTTGTATTTTATTCTTGAAGTTCGGGACTGAGGAACGAAAAGGAGATTAAACACAATGTACATTGAGAACCACTTGTGACCAATATCTGTTGGTTTAGGTCGGAAGAATGGAAGAAAGTGAGCCATAGGCAGAGGAAGAAAATGGGGGTCACGGTGGATGACGATGGAGAATTTTGGTAAATATAAAGACGCAAATATTCTTTCTCTGTCTACAGCTGACCACACAGGTTACAATCAGATGGTACAATTCCTATACAAATTTAGGACAGGAATAGTGGGGACACCCATAGTGGACGTCTGTGTCTAACAAAATAACGCTTTGGGGTTATTTAAAACAATTTTGGGGTTAATTTGCAATATTCTATACATATGGTTTATATAATGTTTTTACATTTTCTATAAAGAATACCATAATCTATGACAGCGGGTTGGCAACCTCTTATATAGAATATAAGAGGTTCCTATTGAATATTTCACATTTCAATTCCCCCCTCCCCGCTCCGATCCTCCAGCGCTGACTGGCGGATCGGTCGGGGGAGGGTACAGCTGGCTCTGCCTCTAGATAGGCAGAGCCAGCTGTCACTCACGCAGCTGGGCGGATCCCGACATCGATGTCGGGATCCGCTCCGGCTGTGGCGTCTCAGTATACCGCGAGCTGTAGCGGTATACTGAGCTTAGGGTAACGGGAGGACGCTAGTTTGTGTCCTCCCGTTACCCTAAGGAGAACTATGGGGAAAAGCCCTGACCCCATAATTCTCCTCTAAACTGTAAAACACGGATTGGATGTGACATTGTAACTGCCCCTGTATTCCCCCCTCCTAGGATGAGCTGGGAGGACTTCTGCACTCACTTCACCGATGTCACGCTGTGTCGGCGGGTGAACACGCACTTCCTGAGCACCCACAAGACGTGGAATGAGGAGTCGGTCTTCTCCTCCTGGAAGCAGCATTCTGATCCGCTGAAGGACCGGAGCGGTGGATGTCCCAACAACAAGGCCACTTACCTGCACAACCCTCAGGTACAGAACTGTCACTGCAAGGGGCCCCGGGTATAAAGAGACACACGGTCACTGTGCCCATCTTCCCTGCCACCCTTCCCTATAGCTCAGCCAAATACCCGTTGCTTCCAGGTACGGGGGAGCATGTGACCTCCTCCCACTTGGGTTTAGTAGGCAATCACTAGGCTCAGGCAAGGTACAACCTCCCCCTTTATGAGGGGAAATCTGCCCCGTGGGGACACAGACAGAAATAAAGACCTGATTGTAGTTTTATCTCTTCTCAGCGCCATCCAAAACTAAAAACCATCAGATGTTAAACCATGATGCATGTCTCTGGTTCCTCTGCAGTTCTCCTTTGACGTGACCCTGGACCATGACTCCGTCCTCATCTCTTTGGAGCAAGAGGATCACAGGACTCAGCGCAGCACTGGGGGAGGCGACAACCTGCCCATTGGGTTCTTTGTATACAAGGTATAATACTACTACCCCCAACATCTTGTACGCTTGCTGAGAGTGCCCCATGTGATATTCCCTTGTGGTTCCCGCTGTCATTGCCTTCATTTCTCATTAACACCACGTCACAGCTTAGGGCTAATCAAAGCCCATCAGCCCATTGGCTGTCCCCTGTAGGTGAATACCGGCTCCTCTCCTGGACTGAACTTGCTTCCTCTGATTTCCCTGCACACTGCCAGCTTCTCACAATCTGCATTAGAAGTTGCAGCAAGTCACATAGAGCCCGACTCATTTCCTGGCTGGAGGATATCCAGTCTTCTCTTGGCGCAGGGGTTGTCAAACTCCGGCCCTCCAGCTGTGGTAGAACTATAAATCCCATGAGGCATTTCAAGATTCTCACAGCCACAGATATGACTCTCGGAGAGAGGTGCATCATGGGATTTGTAGTTTCACCACAGCTGGAGGGCTGGAGTTTGTCTACACCTGCTCTAGCGCTTTTCTCCCCAGACTGACTGCCCCCCCCCTTTCCTCATCACACGAGGGCATTACCCAGGGTGACAGGAAGAAACAAAAACCCAACAGAGATTCTCATCCTTCCCCATTGGGGAGAAGATGTTTATGTTGCCGTCTCCATTGGAGAGATTTCCTATCATTTCATGTTCCTGTTCCAGGACAGGAAGTGGTGATGGCAAATCTCACTAATGGGGACAGAGACAGCAATAAAAAACAAAAAAAACGAATGAGATTCAAACCATTCCCCACCCTACTTAAAAAATAATAAAGAGAGTCTTGCCCAATACAGACACAGCCGCAATCCAAGCGCCTCCGCTGAAAGTAAAAATCTTTTTTATGGAGCAAATACAGACTGTATGTTCCTCTCCATGTGTCCTCAACCAGTGACGCGTTTCACCGTTCCAGCTTACTCAGAGAGATTTGGAGTTGCTGTTGGCGAAGGCGCCCTCGTTGCGTCCAGCAACATAAACATCTTCTCCCCAGTGGGGAAGGATGAGAATCTCTGAGTTTTTGTTTCTTCCTGTCATCCTGGGTAATGCCCTCATGTGACGCAGGGCCTCCATAGAATGAATGAAAGGGCCTCCATAGAATGAATGAAAGGGCCTCCATAGAATGAATGAAAGGGCCTCCATAGAATGAATGAAAGGGCCTCCATAGAATGAATGAAAGGGCCTCCATAGAATGAATGAAAGGGCCTCCATAGAATGAATGAAAGGGCCTCCATAGAATGAATGAAAGGGCCTCCATAGAATGAATGAAAGGGCCTCCATAGAATGAATGAAAGGGCCTCCATAGAATGAATGAAAGGGCCTCCATAGAATGAATGAAAGGGCCTCCATAGAATGAATGAAAGGGCCTCCATAGAATGAATGAAAGGGCCTCCATAGAATGAATGAAAGGGCCTCCATAGAATGCATGAAAGGGCCTCCATAGAATGAATGAAAGGGCCTCCATAGAATGCGATGGACCTGCAAATGCCTTCCGTGAGGGAAAAGGGAACCAGGTGCCTGGGGTCTGCGAACTCAATGCAGGCGCGACACTTGTGAATTGAATAGAGGAGCGTAGTAGGACAGGCAGATGGCGGAGGCATGCGTCCAAAGTACAACCCATACAGTTACATTCCAAAAAGCAGTTCAGACACCGGGTAGCCAGGCAGGTTACGGGCTCCTTTTTGATGACCAAATGGTTTGCTCTCAACTTAAATTCTGCTAATAAAGTCAGGTGTGGAACCTCAACTGTCCAGCAGGTGTCAGATGCGAGCATGCAGGTCCAGCAAGACTAACCTTCCTATGTACTCCAGGACAGGAGAGGCAAATGATTCCTTGTGATGTGCAAACACAATGTGCAACTATCTAAGATTTTTGGGCAGATGTCTAGAAAGAATTCGATTTTGGGTCAGAAGTGATAATTTTGCCCCCTCACCTTGGCCCGTGCCTTTGATGTGACTAGAGTACAACTCCTCTAGAGTAGTTAGGTTCATAACGGCCTAATATGTCATCTTGTTCTGTAGTATTTGACATTTGTTTCTTTGGACTGTTCCATAATTGACCCCCCCCCCCCCCCCCCCCCCCTTGCCCTCGCTTTTTTTTTTTTCTCCC
>NW_017307236.1:485974-504485 GCF_000935625.1 Nanorana parkeri | reverse complement strand
CCTCCCTCTCATGTTGACCTGGATTTTTATTGTCCCTCCCCCTTCGATTTTCAGGTGGAAGTGAACCGCAAATATCGGCTACACTGTGCTGCTAGCAAAGCTTCCTCCTCCGCCTACATCAACTCCCGCAGTGTCCTCCTGCATACGGACCTACAGAAAGGGCGATACGTCATCTTACCCACCACCTACCACCCCACGCAGACCGGAGACTTCCTCCTCCGCGTGTATACAGACCGTGCCAGTCATCTCAGGTAATCAGCATCAGGAGATCCTAAAGGGAACCTGTCTGAACAGGAATGTAGGAGCTTGCTTTTAGAAGGCAGGTTCTGGGGCTGCACCCATGAATTCAGCTTCAAGTGCCTAGTCAGCGTCTATGAACTAGGCCTCAAGTGTGTTAAGCTCCCGTGAACTCGGCCTCAAGTGTGTGGTCAGCTCCCATGAACTTGGCTTCAAGCACGTGGTCAGCTCCTATGAACTCGGCCTCAAGCTTGTGGTCAGCTCCCATAAACTTGGCCTGAGGTCAGCTCCCATGAACTTGGCTTCAAGCACGTGGTCAGCTCCCATGAACTCGGCTTCAAGCGTGTGGTCCGCTCCCATGAACTTCGCTTCAAGCGTGTGGTCAGCTCCCATAACCTTGGCCAGTGGTCAGCTCCCATGAACTTGGCTTCAAGCACGTGGTCAGCTCCTATTAACTCGGCCTCAAGCGTGTGGTCAGCTCCCATGAACTTCGCTTCCAGCGTGTGGTCAGCTCCCATGAACCCGGCCTCACGCATGTGGTCAGCTCCCATGAACATGGCTTCAAGCGTATGGTCAGCTCCCATGAAGTCGGCCTCACGCATGTGGTCAGCTCCCATGAACTTCGCTTCAAGCGTATGGTCGGCTCCCATGAAGTAGGCCTCACGCATGTGGTCAGCTCCCATGAACTCGGCCTCACGCATGTGGTCAGCTCCCATGAACTTGGCTTCAAGCGTATGGTCAGCTAGCATGAAGTCGGCCTCAAGCGCATGGTCAGCTAGCATAGACTTGGCCTTAAGTGTGTGGTCAACTCCCATGAACTTGGCCTTAAAGGAGAACTATGGGGTAAGTGTTTTTCCCCATAGTTCTCCTAAGGGTCACAGGAGGGCATAAACCAGCGTCCTCCCGTCACCCAAAGCTCAGCATATCACGAGCTACAGCTAGCGATATACTGAGACCGCTGCAGCTGGGACGGATCCCGACATTACTGTCGAGATCCGCCCAGCTGCGTGAGTGACAGCTGGCTCTGCCTATCTAGAGGCAGATCCAGCTGTACCCGCCCCCTCCCCCGTCCGTTCCGCCAGTCAGCGCTAGAGGATCGGAGCGGGGAGGGGAGGAATCCCTGCAGGGAGCCGCGATTGACAGTCACCACTCTCTGCAGGGACATGATCGAGAAGTGAGCGAGTGACAGTCTCATTGTCACAGGTCGGCTCGAACTATGAGGTGAGTGAAAATCACTCACCTCATAGTTCTCCTTTAAGTATGTGGTCATCCCCCATGAACTCGGCCTCACCTGCATACTTGCCGATAGTATTTACAGCCCCCGCTCTCCAGGGCAGACATTGGCACAGACAGGGATCAGTGACCTCACAGACATGAAAGGCCCGCTGCTTGATCTTCCCAAATTTTTGGTGCAAACCCTCCAAAAAAATAATAAAATTGACCAAAATCCTTCATAGTGTTTCCCAACCCAATAGGGTTTCCCCGGCTCTGATTGGTCATGGACGAGGCTTCTGGTGTCTTATTGAGGTTGTTGGGTTTTGTCATTCACAGAGAACTGAAGAAAGATGCCCCCGAGCCCTCCTGCCTGTCCTTCTTCGGCACTGCCCGGGTGGTCACCTCTATAACGGTGCACGCGGCATCCGGGCTGGCGGTTCCCGGAGGAAGTAATGGTAAGTCTCCGGGGCAACCTACCTTTTACACTTCTGTAGAGTAGACACGTGCCATTCCCTTCTTTCCCAATCAAAATGTAGACGAATTTCCGAATCCCAATGCATCCGAATCAGTGGCGTAACAATCACCATAGCGACCCAGGCAGCCGCTATGGTGCCCCGGGGCACAGAGGGGCCGGCCAGGACATCCCCCTGATGCCGTGGGGGCCGCCTGGGTCGCTATGGCATTTCAGGCTGCTGGCTGTCACTGGCGGCTGTGAGGAGAAACACGCCGCTATTCACATGTACAGCGACGCATTCCTCCTCACAGCCGCTGCTGAGTCGGTGACAACCAGCAACTTCGGTGGAGGTGGCTGGGCCCGTCGTCGGCAGCGATGGAGGAGGCGGGTCTTAGCGATGGGGGAGGCGGACCCGGCGATCGAGGAGGTGGGGCCCGCAAGCGATCGTGGAGGAGAAGGGAGGCGGTGAGAGGATCGGGGCAGACAGGTAAGAGGGCTTGAGACCCTGCAGAGCCCACCATAGAGAGTCCATGGTGGGCTCTGCAGGGTCACCCTCAGGTGGGCTGTTTGGGTTATCAGGTGGGCGTAGCTAGAAATCACAGGGCCCCATTTTGCTATGGGGGCCCTGTGATTTATAGTTACGCCCCTGATCCGAATGTGTCCGAATTTCCATCCGACATCCCGTCCGAATTTCGTTTGAAAATGAAACTGAATGGGACATGTGACTTTTCTGGCCAATCAGATGTGTTTTTCAGTTCAATGCCTCCGAATGGGTCTAAACAGGAATTATCGTTACGGCCACATAGGAGCCATATACAGTGTATACATATAATACTAACGCTGAGGCTCCCAGACCCGCATTGCATTGGGGAGCTCGCAACCAATATGCGTTAGTACACTTACGAAAATTCGGATTTCGTCCGAATCCGAAACCCCGACAGGAAGTGATGTGGGATCTCTCCAATGGGTACACAGACAAAGCAGACCAGGGAAGGGTTTTGACAATAATAATCTGGTGTCACGGGGACAGGAAGTGAAGGAAAATCTCCACAATGCTGTCAGAGACAGAGATGTCACATGACCTGACAGATATTTTATTTTGGGCTTTTCATTAATAATACAGATTTTTTTATCTCTCTAGATCCTTCTGTCTACGTGACGGTAAACTGTGAGGGTCGGAAGGTCGCGTCACGCACAGTGAAGGGGCGGAACCCGGAGTTTGACCTGAAAGCCGTATTCTACCGCAAACGAGAGAAAAGGCCGATCGTGGTCCAGGTAGGATTGTCCTTCTGGGAGGACCACCTAAGGAGGACCACAAGGCTCTGGGCACCATTCCTCATACTGAAGCTCCTGAGATGCTGGGCTGTCATACAATGGGGTTCAGTCACATCGGGGTGTATTCCTTGGAGGCAGCACCAAACCAGAATAACCTAAATACAAGCAGTGTAGGCACCTGAATGTGACCTGAAGTCCCTGTACAGCAGGGCTGGAGTCTGAGAGGAAGAAGCACCACAAGAAGCCAATCAGTTCATGTGCTGACAAGAAGCATGCTGATAGCAGGAGAAATCAGGGTGACAGAGATGAACTCATCCCTGTGCTGCTTTTTCTTTGAATGTCCAGTCACTGGTGGGGGTGGGTCCAGGATGACCTGGGCTTAGAGGAAGTGGGCATCTAGTGGCAGAAAAAAAGTACTGCTGGGGAAACCTCTGGAGTGAAGGTGAATATTGCAGTTTTTTTTTATTCTATCTTTTGAACCCTTCGCTGCCACCTACGTGATGGCATACTAGTAGTGACAGGTTCTCTTTAAGGTTCACAAGCCCCTGATGTGATAGCATACCAGTGGTGACAGGTTCTCTTTAAGGCTCACAAGCCCCCGATGTGATAGCATACCAGTGGTGACAGGTTCTCTTTAAGGCTCACAAGCCCCCTATGTGATAGCATATTCGGGGTGACAGGTTCTCTTTAAGACTCACAAGCCCCCTATGTGATAGCATACCAGTGGTGACAGGTTCTCTTTAAGGGTCACAAGAGAACCTGTCACCACTGGTATGCTATCACATAGGGGGCTTGGGAGCCTTAAAGAGAACCTGTCACCACTGGTATGCTATCACTTAGGGGGCTTGGGAGCCTTAAAGAGAACCTGTCACCACTGGTATGCTATCACATGGGGGGCTTGGGAGCCTTAAAGAGAACCTGTCACCACTGGTATGCTATCACATAGGGGGCTTGGGAGCCTTAAAGAGAACCTGTCACCACTGGTATGCTATCACATAGGGGGCTTGGGAGCCTTAAAGAGAACCTGTCACCACTGGTATGCTATCACTTAGGGGGCTTGGGAGCCTTAAAGAGAACCTGTCACCACTGGTATGCTATCACATGGGGGGCTTGGGAGCCTTAAAGAGAACCTGTCACCACTGGTATGCTATCACATAGTGGGGCTTGTGAGCCTTAAATAGAAATTTAGAAATAAAAAACAAAAACTTTTAAAGCCCCCCCGCCCCCCGTGAGCGCACGTGTATTATTTTAAACATGCGTCATGCACGCTAGGTAGGGAAAGGACCATCGTGCCACACATGTTGGGTATCGCCGCGTGCGGCGGAATGAGAGCAATAATTCTACGGCCAATGTTCATGGATATTTCTAAACTGATGACCTGTGGGGGCTTTTAAAGTGTCTCCGATGGACAATTTGGGGTACTGTATTTTGTCGCCGTTTCACGGACGCACGCAATTTTTAACCTGGGCATGTTGGGTATCTATTTACTCCTCGTAACCTCATCATTTATATTGTATTAAAAAAAATGGGTATTTTATTGTGTTTTTTGGCCCGAAAATGAACTTAAGTGTATTTTTTACTACATTTTGGGGTTCGGTGAGTTGCGTTAATATTGTGCGACGTAAAAATTTGCAACCGCTGCCATTTTATTCTGTGGTGTCTTCTGTTGCAGGTCTGGCAGTCTCGATGGGGGAGGGACACCTTATTGGGCAGCGTGTCCGTTCCTTGCCCCGTAGGAGAATCCAACCAGGTGTCGGCGCTGAGACTCCAGAGGAAGGACGCGGCGTCGGCTGGATACGTCATGGTGGAGACGTCGAGCAGCGCGGAGCTGACTGCGCTGTGACTTCTTCTTCTCTGGGTTGTCGTCTCCTCCTCGCTCTGCACATCTCCCCCTCCTTCCTGTCTCTCATCACCTTCGCTCTGCACTTCCTGCACCCTGCACAGAAGACTCGCCATGGGGAGGATGCTGGTCATAGTCGCCCTTCTTCTCGGAGGAGTTTGTCCAGGTATGGACCATGTGACGTGTGGGCAGCCAGGGGGAAAAGAAAGATGGCCGCCCTGGGCCAATAATGTGGGCTAGATGACGTTTGTTACATTGTATCCAAAGCAGACAAAACTTTTTTTGTTCTTGAATGAGCTGACCATTGTTGGTGTCCCCGGCAAGGGAAGGTGAACGCTCTCTATTCATCACCAGGACAGGAAGTGATGGGAAATCCAAACCTCTAAGACCCTGGTGTCCAACCTGCGGCCCGAGGACCGCATGTGGCCCTTTCCTACTTACTGTGCAGTTCTTACAACCTCCTGGTATCGAATGCTACTAGTCATTTTTTAAGGGGGACTTTGCGAATTTCACACATGAAAGCAGGGATTTGTAAAGGGGGTGTAATAGCAGCGATCTCTAGCAGTCTCTTGTAATGTGTCTCTGTTCTTTAGTCTCCTGAAGCATGTCTGCAGTCTCTGACCATCTCCTGTAGTATGTCTGCAGTGTCTGACCATCTCCTGTAGTATGTCTGCAGTCTCTGACCATCTCCTGTAGTATGTCTGCAGTGTCTGACCATCTCCTGTACCATGTCCCCAGTCTCTGACCATCTCCTGTAGTATGTCTGCAGTCTCTGACCATATCCTGTAGTGTGTCTGCAGTCTCTGACCATCTCCTGTAGTGTGTCCCCAGTCTGACCCTCTCCTGTAGTATGTTTGCAGTCTCTGACCATCTCCTGTAATATGTCTGCAGTCTCTGACCGTCTTCTGTAGTATGTCTGCAGTCCCTGACCATCTACTCTAGTGTTTCTGCAGTCTGCAGTAGAGAGCAGAGTGACAGAGAGATGAGCTCATCAGTCTCTTCTCACTGGTTGGGGAAGGTACGAGACCTGTAAGTTGTTATTTAACTGCAGCAAATACAAATCAGGTCGGGGGCAGAAGAAAGTGGGCTGTGCTGTGCCTCGGAGCTGTGTAAATCTCAGGACTGGATGGAGGAACATACAAATCCATGTATGTATTATATCTGTGTATGTAGCTGGCTGCATGGAGTTTGAAGAATTATGATGAGTGGGAGCAGGAGTACCCCTTGGTGTGCACACTCCATGGGTGAGACCCAGTGGCCTAGAGCAGGCCCGGCCAGCCATTGGTGGGTCAGATGTCCTTCTGCCACCTCTTACTTGCTGGTCTCCCCTGGTGTGATGATTGCAGTGACATCGGAAACCCGCGCCTCTCAGGACGTCTTTTATAATTGAAGAAGAACTCCGGGCATTGTAAAACGTAACCCTTGCAGTAGGGGGACCCCGGCACCTCAAGGGTTAAGTGTGCACTTTGGTCTAAGGGCTAAAGTAAAGCAGATATACTCACCTGATTCTTGGTCCTGCCTGGCTGCTCGACCGGTCCCTGCAGCCTCCCCCCGGGCTCCGGCGGACGTCATCACGCCCATTGACTTGCATTGGATGTGAGGACACCGATGCAGCCGGAGTGGAGGGGGAGAGGGGTGAGCGGAAAAAGTTCAAAAATTTGTCGTTTTTGTATTAAATCAATTCGGATGGTTTCCTCTAATTATAAGTTATCTTAATTCATTTCCTTTTTTTTAGGGGGGGGGAGGTGGCGTTTGGTCCCCTTAGTATCTACTAGACCCCTAATCCCCTTAGTCTGTACTGGCCCCCTTAGTCTGTACTGGCCCCCTTAGTCTGTACTGGTCATCTTAGTCTGTACTGGCCCCCTTAGTCTGTACTGGTCCCCTTAGTCTGTACTGGCCATCTTAGTCTGTACTGGTCCCCTTAGTCTGTACTGGCCCCCTTAGTCTGTACTGGCCCCCTTAGTCTGTACTGGTCATCTTAATCTGTACTGGCCGTTAGAATTGGAAATTTGTAAAGAAATTAAACTCACATGACTAGTGAGCAGTTGCTGCAGCAGGACGGAGGATTAGGAAAATTAATCTTTATTTCGTCCCCCCAAAAAGAGGACTTAACCCTTGCAGGGCTGGGGTATCCCCACTGCAAGGGCTCATTTTTAAATGGCCAGAGTCCTTCTTTAAAGGTCTTTACAGAGGTGTACAGCAGGGAGAGAAGGGAATGGGATGAGCCCTACCTGTGTGCAGCTGTGTGTGCAATCTGAGCCTCAGCCACGGAGGTCTGAAAAACAGGATCTTCAACAAAGCAGCTCAGACTAGCCGGGCAAACATGTGTAAAGGTCCCTAGAGCTCCACCTGCTGTCATAAACATGAAATGTCACATGCACTCTATGTACAACAAATGACAAAGTATTTAGAATTGTTTTTTTCTTGTAGTGCTGAACATAATAAAGAAATAAATACAATTATATATTTTTAGCAACAATAGTTATTTCCTTTAATGTTTTGTTTACATTTTTTGTGTTACAAGTTGGGGAGAAAAATCACAATATTCTCCACCAAGCTCAAGTTTTGCAGGAAGAGTAGATCCGCATAGACGATATAGACATATCGGCTGCTCGTATCTCTGCATTTCAAATTTCTCTTGAAATACAGTAGCAGTGAGAGATCTGATATTTATTATACTGATCTATGGATCTCTGATATTTATTATACTGATCTATAGATCTTTGATCTTTATTATACTGATCTATAGATCTCTGATATTTATTATACTGATCTATAGATCTCTGATATGTATTATACTGATCTATAGATCTCTGATATGTATTATACTGATCTATAGATCTCTGATATGTATTATACTGATCTATAGATCTCTGATATGTATTATACTGATCTATAGATCTCTGATATGTATTATACTGATCTATAGATCTCTGATATGTATTATACTGATCTATAGATCTCTGATATGTATTATACTGATCTATAGATCTCTGATATGTATTATACTGATCTATAGATCTCTGATATGTATTATACTGATCTATAGATCTCTGATATGTATTATACTGATCTATAGATCTCTGATATGTATTATACTGATCTATAGATCTCTGATATGTATTATACTGATCTATAGATCTCTGATATGTATTATACTGATCTATAGATCTCTGATATGTATTATACTGATCTATAGATCTCTGATATGTATTATACTGATCTATAGATCTCTGATATGTATTATACTGATCTATAGATCTCTGATATGTATTATACTGATCTATAGATCTCTGATATGTATTATACTGATCTATAGATCTCTGATATGTATTATACTGATCTATAGATCTCTGATATGTATTATACTGATCTATAGATCTCTGATATGTATTATACTGATCTATAGATCTCTGATATGTATTATACTGATCTATAGATCTCTGATATGTATTATACTGATCTATAGATCTCTGATATGTATTATACTGATCTATAGATCTCTGATATGTATTATACTGATCTATAGATCTCTGATATGTATTATACTGATCTATAGATCTCTGATATGTATTATACTGATCTATAGATCTCTGATATGTATTATACTGATCTATAGATCTCTGATATGTATTATACTGATCTATAGATCTCTGATATGTATTATACTGATCTATAGATCTCTGATATGTATTATACTGATCTATAGATCTCTGATATGTATTATACTGATCTATAGATCTCTGATATGTATTATACTGATCTATAGATCTCTGATATGTATTATACTGATCTATAGATCTCTGATATGTATTATACTGATCTATAGATCTCTGATATGTATTATACTGATCTATAGATCTCTGATATGTATTATACTGATCTATAGATCTCTGATATGTATTATACTGATCTATAGATCTCTGATATGTATTATACTGATCTATAGATCTCTGATATGTATTATACTGATCTATAGATCTCTGATATGTATTATACTGATCTATAGATCTCTGATATGTATTATACTGATCTATAGATCTCTGATATGTATTATACTGATCTATAGATCTCTGATATGTATTATACTGATCTATAGATCTCTGATATGTATTATACTGATCTATAGATCTCTGATATGTATTATACTGATCTATAGATCTCTGATATGTATTATACTGATCTATAGATCTCTGATATGTATTATACTGATCTATAGATCTCTGATATGTATTATACTGATCTATAGATCTCTGATATGTATTATACTGATCTATAGATCTCTGATATGTATTATACTGATCTATAGATCTCTGATATGTATTATACTGATCTATAGATCTCTGATATGTATTATACTGATCTATAGATCTCTGATATGTATTATACTGATCTATAGATCTCTGATATGTATTATACTGATCTATAGATCTCTGATATGTATTATACTGATCTATAGATCTCTGATATGTATTATACTGATCTATAGATCTCTGATATGTATTATACTGATCTATAGATCTCTGATATGTATTATACTGATCTATAGATCTCTGATATGTATTATACTGATCTATAGATCTCTGATATGTATTATACTGATCTATAGATCTCTGATATGTATTATACTGATCTATAGATCTCTGATATGTATTATACTGATCTATAGATCTCTGATATGTATTATACTGATCTATAGATCTCTGATATGTATTATACTGATCTATAGATCTCTGATATGTATTATACTGATCTATAGATCTCTGATATGTATTATACTGATCTATAGATCTCTGATATGTATTATACTGATCTATAGATCTCTGATATGTATTATACTGATCTATAGATCTCTGATATGTATTATACTGATCTATAGATCTCTGATATGTATTATACTGATCTATAGATCTCTGATATGTATTATACTGATCTATAGATCTCTGATATGTATTATACTGATCTATAGATCTCTGATATGTATTATACTGATCTATAGATCTCTGATATGTATTATACTGATCTATAGATCTCTGATATGTATTATACTGATCTATAGATCTCTGATATGTATTATACTGATCTATAGATCTCTGATATGTATTATACTGATCTATAGATCTCTGATATGTATTATACTGATCTATAGATCTCTGATATGTATTATACTGATCTATAGATCTCTGATATGTATTATACTGATCTATAGATCTCTGATATGTATTATACTGATCTATAGATCTCTGATATGTATTATACTGATCTATAGATCTCTGATATGTATTATACTGATCTATAGATCTCTGATATGTATTATACTGATCTATAGATCTCTGATATGTATTATACTGATCTATAGATCTCTGATATGTATTATACTGATCTATAGATCTCTGATATGTATTATACTGATCTATAGATCTCTGATATGTATTATACTGATCTATAGATCTCTGATATGTATTATACTGATCTATAGATCTCTGATATGTATTATACTGATCTATAGATCTCTGATATGTATTATACTGATCTATAGATCTCTGATATGTATTATACTGATCTATAGATCTCTGATATGTATTATACTGATCTATAGATCTCTGATATGTATTATACTGATCTATAGATCTCTGATATGTATTATACTGATCTATAGATCTCTGATATGTATTATACTGATCTATAGAGCTCTGATATTTATTATACTGATCTATAGATCTTTGATCTTTATTATACTGATCTATAGAGCTCTTAGATACTCTGACTCTCTAAGATGCTCTTTTTATACCCAATCATGTTACTGACCTGTTGCCAATTAACCTCATTAGATCTTCCAGCTCTTCCTTGTTGGTACCACTCACTTTGCCAGCTTTTTTTTGCTCTGTCCCAATTGTTTGGAGACGTGGTGCTGCCATCAATTTCATAATGACCTTATTTTTTTCCTAAAATGGTCCTTTTTCTCACTTTAAACAATTGCTATGTTTTCTATTTTCTATTGTGAATACAATCTGAGTTTATGAGATCTGCAGATCTTTGCATTCTGGTTTTATGTCGATTTCACACCAACGTTCCCCGAATTTGGGTATTAAATACCTGCAATTGTTAGACATTAGTTGCGTGCATCTGGCAGGAAACAATAGCTTCAATTCTCCGTCCTCTGTAAAATGAATCTCTCACATGTGCAGTGAGATCACAGAGTTACTTTCGGTGGTAGAATGTTAGGAAACAGAGTAGGAATCACTCTTGCCTTCTACCAGAGGGCGATGTTTCCGAGAAATTTGAGAGTGAAAATCTTAGTGGTTTCCACACTTTCTTTTCATAAAAAATAAAAACAATCATTTTTGCCCAGGAACGCCTATAAAGCAGTAGGTACGTCTGAGTGGATAGCAGCAAATAATTTAAAACAGCAGCTTGTCCAAATTATTTATGCAATTTGGTTTACAGGGTCCAGATCTGCTTTTTTGTGTCTTTTATTGCAAAAAGAAAAAATCTCCTTCACCCCGGAAAATACCATCTTGGTACGCCAGGCATGCAGGCAGGGCAGGTGCTAGACCATTTGGCGCCCTAGGCAAGACCAGAACCTCCCAGCCCCCCTCCCACGAAACAACCCCTCGCAATTGTGGCCCCATTCTCCTGCCAGCTAGCTACCGCAGGCACGTAAGCAACTAGGAGCATTTGCCAGACTGCTATTGGCTATTTTCATTTGAAATAGCCAATAGCAGACTGGCCATTGAAAGTCCACCCACTGAGCAGAGGAGTGGACCTGAGAGAGAAAGTGGTCTCTCAGTTCGGCTCCTCTGCTCAGTGGGAGGGTGCGATAGCCAGCCTGCTATTGGGTCTTGCAATTTGAAATAGATTTCAAGTGGTTAAGGCCCTTCAGAAGTCAGTGAGTGGTTCCAAATGTGCTCTAAAAAAGAACCCCTCGTGGTTGTACCATGATCTTTTGTTAACAAGTCATCATCTATCTGTTGGTTACTGCACACTTCAGAAGTGGGTGGGTGTTTCCAAAAGGGGTCTAAAAAAAGACCCTTTGTGTTTTTACAATGACCTTTTAGTTAGTTAGCAAGTCAACATCTAATGCCTGTTGGCTTCTGTGCCATTTAGAACTGGGTGGGTGCTTCCAAATGGGGACTAAAAAGGGACCTCTTATATTTGTGCCGCAATCTTTGTTTAGCAAGTCGACATCTAATGTCTGTTGGTTACTGTGCACTTCAGAATTGGGTGTTTGCTTCCAAAAGGGGCCTAAAGAAAGAACCTCTTATATTTGGCCCAGAACCTTTTGTTAAGAAGCTGACATCTCATGTCTGTTGTCTTTAACCTTCAGAAGTCAGTGGTCGCTTCTAAAAAGGGCTTAAAAAAAGGACCCATCATGTTTGTACCATGACCTTTTGTTAGGAAGCCATCCGCTAATGTATGTTGGCTTCCGTACCCTTCAGAAGTTGGTGGGCACTTCCAAAAGGGGCCTGAAAGGCCTTACCTGGTGTCTATCGGCCCTTTACAGGAGCAGAGGAGGTGTAGGAAAGTGTTATTTGGGGTATTTTTTTTAAAGCACATGATCTAATGAACTGGTAAATATGTCCATCGGATTTCTCATCACTTCATGCTCTACTTCATCCTTGCCAGTGTACATCAAAAGCGGTGGCGTGAAGATGATTCACAGCTGCCGAGCGAAATATTGGAGTGGGAGGGCAAGAAGCACATTTCCTCTATGAGAAAAGGGGAATTTTAAGACATTTCCAAGTACAAATTCGTTAAAATACATAACATACGTTGCTACAGGACTATAAAGAAAAAAAAGATGCAAGACATCAAAAGGGTTTTAGGGAAAACAAAGGGAACCAGGTACCAAAAGAAACCAAGTACCAAGCCCTGATGCAGGGAGGGGGTGGCCTTTGAACCCCTGAAACCCCTTTTGTTGTTTTATGACATAAGAGTCTGAATAAAACTGAATCTGGACTTTATACATTCTGCTATTGAGCCAACTCGAGCCAACAGCCGACCTTCAGCCGCAACTCTTGAGAGAGCTGCCCGGGGAAAATGATTCCCTCAATACTGACTTGCCTTACTTCTATTGACTGAGAACATCTACTACTCTAAGAGATCCGGCACCCCACACCTTTCTTCCATTTCCCAAACTTTAAATCACCTAACAGCTTACATTGTGTTATATATGTTATTCTATGGAGAGTTCTACAGGAAGAACAGGAAGTCCCAAAGCTCCAAGGTGAGCAGAAATCGAGGTATAGACTATGCCAGGTAGATTTTACCACTGAAGTCCCCGAGACATACAAGAAACCAGCAGACCTCCTTTGGATGGTCCTTTTAGAGATCTTAACATGTTTTAAAATATGTTAAAAATTAGCTGGTGGAATGATATTAACCATTTATGGTTTTTCTCTCCTCAGTTCAACTGCCATCTTCTCATCTCATCCTGACCTCCACCCAAACATTGTACGAGTCCTACCTCATCTCTTGCACTGCTGCGATCCCAGAGGAGAAGGTGACCCAGGTACACTGGAAAGAACGTCACGCCGATGGGAAATACAATGTGATTGCCGTTCTGAACACAGTCTGGGGAAATGCCACGCAGCTCTCTTACCAACTGATAGTGAAACTAAGCAAAATCGATGATACTACCTACACCCTGGAGATAGCAGAGGGCGGCAGAGTAGTGTGTTGTGAAGTAGTAACTTTCCCTTCTGGAATCGTCCAAGAGAGTTGTCTGACGGTTGAAAGTGACTCAGGGTCAGGTAAGATGATGAGGACCTTCAAGGGGTCTGATGAAGAAGAGTTCTTGTTGCTCATAGTCAGTACTTATAAGGATCTGTAAATAGTTTATTCTCTAAAATAAGGACATCTAATGGAGTGATAATAGGCATTTCTAGTGGTCATGAGATGGAAAAAAAGCACTTCCAATGCCCATGTGACTGTAGCAAGCAATTCCAATGCTCATGTTCCTATACCAGGCACTTCTAATGCTCATGTGACTGTAACAAGTACTTCCAATGCCCATGTGACTGTAAGGAGCACTTCCAATGCCCATGTGACTGTAAGGAGCACTTCCAATGCTCGTGTCACTGTAAGGAGCACTTCCAATGCTCGTGTCACTGTAACGAGTACTTCCAATGCTCATGCGACTGTAGAGAGCACTTCCAATGCTCATGTTAATGTAACAAACACTTCCTAAGGATCTGTAAATAGTTTACTCTGTAAAATAAGGACATCTAATGGAGTGATAATAGGCATTTCTAGTGCTCATGAGATTGTAACAAGCACTTCCAATGCCCATGTGACTGTAGCAAGCAATTCCAATGCTCATGTTCCTATACCCGGCACTTCCAATGCTTGTGTGACTTTAAGGAGCACTTCCAATGCTCATGTGACTGTAACAAGTACTTCTAATGCTCGTGTGACTGTAAGGAGCACTTCTAATGCTCGTGTGACTGTAACGAGTACTTCCAATGCTCATGTGACTGTAACGAGTACTTCCAATGCTCATGTGACTGTAACGAGTACTTCCAATGCTCATGTGACTGTAACAAGTACTTCCAATGCTCATGTTAATGAAACAAACACGTCCTATGCTTGTGTGAATGATAGCGAATACTTCCACTGCTCACATGAAAAGAATGAGTGTTCCTGATACTTATTACTGATAATAGTGAGACCTTCTGACACTTTTTATCTCTCAGTCATTATTCTCTACACAGTTACTATAAATGACAGTTGAAGCGTCTCTCAGTAAATACGAAGCATTGTGTGGGTGCCCTTGTTCTGTACATGGAGTCAGCTTGTTCTCTTCTGTTATTCTCAGGTGAAGGTAACATTCAATCGGCTCTCCTGGGGACTCTTCTGGTTAGCGGATTCTTTGTTTTCGGCTCGTTTGTCCTCATCTGTCACATCTGCTGGACGAAGAAGAATTCTCGGTGAGGTTTAGTGATTGGAAACTGTCTTGTATCTGTTCTGCGAGATGAACCAAAATATAGGGGAAATGTACTATTGTTTTATTGTAGGATCCTCCTAGATGTATTTGTCATCACCATCGTTCTCTCTCTCTCTCTCTCTCTCGCCCATTATCTCAATGTCTTATTCCCTATCTCTGTCTCTCTCCTTCTGTCTCATTCTTCATATAGAATATTAGTTTATAAAATATTTATGCACATTGTAAATGTTATTTCTGGTCACACATTTCTTGTACTCACATAACATTGGGTGCACCAGACAATTAAGAGAAGAGAAAGACAGACAGAAAACTTTGACGTTCGCACTGCAGAGACACATTGTAACCACATGTTATATTTCTGCTGTGAACCATTTTCCACTTCCTGTGTCTGTGTGCTGAAGTTCCCAGATTACAATACTGACATTACACAGTGCGCTGTGATCAGTATCAGTGCATGTAAATGTGATATGAGCATTATTTATATTATTATACAGTGCACTGTGATCAGTAACAGGGCCGGCCTTAGGGGTGTGCGAGCAGTGCGGCCGCACAGGGCGCCATGGCAACAAGGGCGCTGTGCGGCCGACACAGCTCGTCCTGGGGGCGGCTTCTCTCCCCCTCACCCTGGCGATCCGCGCTGGCTGTACCAGGTAGACGCGGCATGTTAGAGCGCCCCCTGCTGGAGCCTCCCAAGCACCACCTTGAGGAGCAGCGGCCACACCATTCACAGAGCCGCGTCGGAGGCGGAGGGCCGGCGGCTGGCCGGGTGCAGGTGGCAGCGGCCGTTCGTGATGGCATCAGAGAGGCCCGGGGGGCAATTGCCACCCTGCCCCCCGGCCCAGTCCGCCCCTGGGTTGGAGGATGGTGTTTGCTGGTCCCAAGAGCCGGGGTCTAAAGATGCCACTATGTTTGCAGTCAATGTGCTCAGAAGTATTAACTGTCAGTATAAACTATCATAACTTTTATTTTTATTTTTCAGGAGGATCCTCAATCTTGGCAGGACCAGTGGGTGGAGCAGAAGTCAGAGGTCACGGGTTCCATATACAAGAACTACACCATCAGTCAACCTTGCATATGAACCTCCTATTGAACCGGATCTCCTAAATAATGAGGAAGCACAGAGGTCACATCTTCACCAGGCAGCAACAGCAAATCCACCGCCTTTTGAAGAGCCACCAGCAAGAGCTTCACAACAATATCAACTCCCACTCCCAAGGAACCAGTGGCTTTCTGAAAATTCTCCAAATGTTGATCCTAACTCTTACACAAACTCCATTTCAGTTCCTCCCCCGAGGATGAATGTTATACCAGAAAATACTGCTACAGAAAACTCAATTTACAGCAATGTTCGTCGACACAACAGGCCCCAGCGGAAGATGCCCCCTGTGCAACATACCCAAAGCGAACCAGCTGTGGACCAACATCCGCCTGAGACATTTCCTTATGCAAGTTCAACTCTGTCGTCATCTGGTAACTCTTACCGTCCTCAATCTGCTCCTTGGCTGTGTGGGGACACGTCCTACTTTCCTGAAGATGCTGCTCCTCTACAGCCATCAAGATTACATGTTCCCAGGACACCGGACTCTCCTTTCACCACCGTTAACCCCATGTATCACAGTCGTCCTATCTGGGCAGCTCAGCCAAGCAATGCCCACTTTAAGTATGAACAAAGCACACTTTCTTAAATCAGTGACCACATGCAGCCATGTAGTACATGACTGCACATGATTATTTGCTCTATCTGGGATGCTTGAGCTACAATTGTAGGACAAGTACATGTAGGGCTGGGGCGTAATTACCTTCAGACTCCTATCATAAATATTCTTCAGGAAAATTGATCATCTGCTGACTTATTAAAACATTCCAGGGCCTTGTTGGTAAGATCCCCGCCTTGTAGTCTTGGCACTGTAGCCTCACCTTGCTTGGTTTGTTACTGTAGAATTACCCACTCTTACATGACCCACCACTTGGATGCATGAGATGGTCCCATTGGTTGGCATTAAACATTCAGAGGTTTGCCATGGCTAGAATGTAATTAAGGGACATGCTCTAAACTTGCTTCTTACACTCAAACTGAGGAATCAGCTTTGGGAGGACTTGACATTTAAAGCATTTCTCAACCTTTATCACCTCTATCACTGTTATAGCAGGCCCCCAATGTACAAGTAATCCATAATAAAACAGGAGGATCAATACCCCATACACACTGTAGGACCAGGGCGATGGGTGGTACTTAGTGTGCCATCGGACTGCTCTACACTGCGATGACAGTGACCCTCCCTGGAAAAGCCACTATCAACTGTTCTTCTCCACCCCACCCCTGTGTCGACAGAAGGGCATAGAGAGCTGCATGTGCATTGTAGGAGCAACGCTGTAGAAGCAGGATGGAGCAGATTGTCGGAAGAGCAAGTCACTGGCAGGAACCACAGGCATTAAAATAAAATAAAAAATGCAAGTTGTATAACAAAGGTCAAAGGTACACACAATCTTAAAATTGAGGTCACACTAAAAGGTCACACTAATCCAGCACGTTATTAATCTCACGTGCCCCAATATGGCCGCCACTTGAGTGGGGCAACTCAGAATAATAACGTGCTGGATTACAAATGTATTTACATAGTATAGTAACAGCAAAGCCCTGAGGGTGATTGAAACATAAGTATTAGCTTAATATTTGAAGTAGCAGCGCCCGTCCATTCCATTCCATGTAAGGACCTGTTGAGGAGTCCGGTGACGTCACGGACATCACCAGACTCCTCCCCCTTTCCCTTCGTTAGCCGACAAAGCCACTTGGGGAAGGGGGGAGGAGTCCGGTGACGTCGATGTCCGTGACATCACCGGATCTCAGACGGGACTCCCGAGTGTTTTCATTTTCGATCAAAAGAATTTTAATCGATCAAAAAGTTTAACGATTAATCGAGGAATTAATCGTTAATTTCCCCAGCCCTATAATAAGAAGAATGTCAGCTCTTTGGGCGAATGGCCTCCATAGTTGTTAATTTATTTGTATGTCTTTGTAATGACTGTATATACTCCTGTTTATAGCATATATTGTTTTTACGGATTAAATTGTAACAATTTGCAACCAATAAACTAAACCAATTCACATATCTTCAGTCTCAATTTTTACCCAACATATATCATTATAAACATCATTTCCACAAGGTATCAAGAACTTGCAATAAACACGCTGCAGGCCGGGCACCGCCCCTCTATTCCTACAGCCAACACCATCCCTGAGAAATCTCCATCTTTCTTTTCCAAGGAGCGTCACCCGCTTACAGCCGATGTTTAAAGCTGATCATAAGCCTCACAATCTGATTGTGCATTTTCCTTAAGATTCAACAACAACTATGTAGCGTGAGGGTCTACCTATAGAGTTGATTCCAATATATCTAACTGGGCAGTCCCTGTGATGAGTTCTGACAAAGCCCAAACTGAGTGGTGAGAATGGGGATTCATATGAAATGCAGTGCCACCCTAATTTTCCAAGTCGACAAGAACGATCAGTTTTAGATCTTGTTAGTGTGGACATATCCCATAA